>NC_079189.1:371889480-372191980 GCF_029499605.1 Hyla sarda | reverse complement strand
CTTTATAAACAGAAGTCTTAAAAAAATAGTTATGTTGGGACAGCAAGCACTAGACTAGGGTGCTATGGTCAAAATATTTCAAGCAGTGTTCTTAGACGCTAAGAAAATATCCACTTTACAGCCATAACATTAAAAACCAATCTGGAGATAATAAAATTGGTTATCTTACTACAACGGTGTCTGTCAGTGAGTGGCATATATTAGGCAGGAAGTGAACAATCATGTTTTTTAAGAAAAAAAATGGCAAGCATAAGAACTTGACTGACAAGGGGAAATTGTTATGGTTAAAGGGGTACTCCGCCGAAAAACATGTTATCACCTATCCAAACATCTTATCCCCTATCCCCGCTGTTGGGAACCCCGTGATTTCTGCTGTGGCACCCCAGTCATCCGATGCACAGAGTGAACTCCGCTGCGTGCCGAATGATTGGCGACCACAGCCGCCACGCCCCCTCCATTAATGTCTATGGGAGGAGGAGTGATGGCTACTACGTAGCTGTCACGCCCCCTCCCATAGACATGAATTCAAGGAGCGTGGCGTGATGTCCCGAACACGGAAACCCCCATGATCAGACATCTTATCCCGTATCCTTTGGATAGGGGATAAGATGTTTACACCTTTACACCACTAGGGCATCTTAAAATTGGCAGTTTTTTTGGGGTTTTTCATAGGATGCAACAGTTTCTACAAAGGTAGTGCATGGAAGGACACCCGGTGAACAAGTAAAAGGATGAGCAGAAAGGCCCCCAATCATTGGTGTCTGTAGGGAGCAATGGTTTCTTCTTTGGCAGAAGAGCAACAATTATGTTGCACAGATTGCAAAAAGAAATGTAAAGTGGCCATGAAAGGAAGGTGTCAGTACACATATATCAAAACTTGTGCAGAGGAAAAAGTTAAGCAGTTGTCCATAGCAACCAGATTGCTTATTTAATTAAAAAAAAACTCTGAAAAATGAAAGAAGCAATCTTATTGGTTGCTATGGGCAACTGCTCCACTTTTCCCCTACATAGATTTTGATAAATCTCTTCAATAGTGCCCAGAAGCTTGCTATTTATGAGGTTGTATAGCTGTTCACCACTGAAAGCTCCTTTCTTTTTCAGTATATGGACTGCCCTGTGTGTGTACATCACTTACCAGGGGGAAGATGTCACCAGGATGCACTATGGGAAGAAGACATGTTGGAAGAAGTGTAATGCTCTGTGCAATGTTCTGCTTGGAAACTTTGGGTCGTGACATAGTTGCAGGCCAAGTAATGCATGGCAATGGTGTTCCCTAACTACAGTAGCCTCCTTCAGCAAGAATATGCATCCTACCACACTGCACAAATTGTTCAGGAATCGTTTGAGGAACATAACAAAGCGTACACCGTGTTACCTTGGCCTCTCAACTCCCTGTATATCAAACCAATCAAGCATTTGAGGGATGTGCAGGAAAAACAAGTACATTTCTTACAGGTATCACCTTGATATTTACAGGACTTAAAGTGGATCTGTCAGCAGGTTTTTAGGGTATAAGTTAAGGGCAAATTAGGCTTTGCAGCCCACAGGGCATTCCCCTTGGCACAGCATAGTTTGAACCCTTTACCATTTAGTCACTTCTCTTTGCTTTACTTTATACTCTCTTCAACCCCTTTCCTCCCCAGGAAATATGGGTACATTCTAGGAAGAGGTGACCAGCATCGATGGGGTTTGTGATGTCATCCCGCTCTGTGCACCCCCCAGCTGTCAGGAAAGAGCCAAGGGCCTCAGCCAGTGTCGACTGCGTCTGCTAGGCTATTAACCCTTTAGATCCCGCAATCAAAGTTGATTACGGGACCTAAAGTACATTGCTGTGTGTGGTCAGCTAGTTGCTTAAGTTGATTGGGACCACTGCGAGGTAATGGGGGGGGGGGGGGTCCTGATCAGCTTACATGATGGCCAGAGGGTCCCTTCTTGCCTGTGTGCCATCTGGTGTCTTCTCTGCTGCTCCAACTGTTATGGATAATAGATACAAAATAAAGATCATTCTGCTAAGAGGTGGTTGCATCCTGTACTAGGCCCTGTGTGACCATCCCCTTTTGGCACAGAAAAATATGATGCAATGCTTACATAAAGTAGTCTGCTAACCAATTAGAATGTGCTACGCCCTATTGAAGGATATATCGTGTGTGTACGCAATACAATAAACCAGATAACCATTTTCATTCAGTCCTGTGTCAATGTGTTTTTCTCCATGCATGTATTATCCAATTTGGAGCAGGACATCAACCTAGAGCGGTCACTTGGAACGCATCCACAACACAACCTGCATTGGTAGGCCAGAGCAGCAAAGCGCTGATAACACTAATGAATGCTGTGATATGGCACAGCATTGATCTCTGTTTTTTTTTTATCAGAAATTTTTATTGACATTTTTTTTTACAAAACAAACAGCATACAAAACAGAAAAAAACATAAACCCAGAAAACCTATCCTACCCACACAGAAACCACCCTCCTCCCTCCCAACCCCCGTGTCCGTCCTTCACAGCAGGGAAAACAAAAACACATTGAAATACCGTATGAACTTCACATGAGAGAAAGTGCAAGATCAAATAGCACAAAAACGGGGGCAAAAGCAAGTGGCATATGCAACCCGAACACAAAGCAGGAAATTAAACAGCAGACACCACATCAAGGCAAGTACAAAACAGAAGTGTTAACAAGACAAGGATAATCTACATGCTAAAACCAGACATTATTAGTGGTGAGACCCCCCCCCCCCCCCCCCCCCCACCCAGAAGCACCTCCATGGGATTTCTTCGCAAGTTGGTGAATGGCAGATCAGGGGTATCAATCCATGGCCCCCATACTGACTTTACTGAATTTACGCATGGCTTTTCTCTTAAAATATGCACCCTTTTTCAGTCTAATGATATGGTTTCATTTTGCAATCATTTCAGATATAGTGGGTGGGGAATCCTGCAACCAATGCTGTGCAATTAGTTTACGAACTTGGTACAAAATCCTACTAATACCAATATATAAACCACCATCCTCATCCAACCCATCCAGATATCCCGACGCACATGTCAAAGTGGACAAACTAAATAGACAACCATATACCCGGCTAATCAGTTGACCCACATAATTTAAAAAATGTGTAAGTTGAGTACAGTCCCTCATCACATGAAGCAAGTGAGCATCGGGCAAGAAACCACGGGGACAGCAGGACTCCCGCTGCGCCCCAATCCTGCTCAAGAAAGCGGGAGTATGATACACCCGATGTAGTGGGCCTCCGACACTGCAAGCCACGGGGTCATAGACATAATCTGTGCCCATTGCTCATCCGACATGGGACCCACATCCAGCCCCCATTTATCCTTAATACTCAATAGGCCTCATGATAGGAAGACAGCAGTTCCCTATACAACACAGATATCACACCTTTAGTAGAAATTTGAGTGAATAACTCATTTACCACCACAGATGAGCCGACAGTCAAATCACAAGCTCAAGACTGCGCATCAAGGGCATGTCGCAGTTGTAGATAATGATAAAAAAAATGAGTGCAGAGGAATAAATTCCTCCCATGAGAGATATAAAACCCCATGGGTAACCCAAAGTAAAATATCTGGTAATGAACTTAATTCAGGTAAACTAGGATTATGCCAACGAGGAGAATATGTAACAAATATAGGATAATGCATAAGGGCCCTAAATTTCATTTACACTTTACGAATAAGTAATACGGCATGAGGGAGATCGGGGGGCATCCGTGTCTGTGCAGCCATTTCCAGCAGATATATAAGAGTCACTTTACCAATATGCCTTGAGACTAGATCACCTGTACACCCCATAGTAGCAAACTACGCCCACCCCTTCAACTGCTGAACCTGCGATGCTAAAAAGTATAGCCAAGGATTTGGAATGGACAAGCCACCAGCCTCTTTGCCACATTGTAATGTTTCCAGATGGATCCTAGACGGTTTGTCATTCCAAATAAGCTCCTTAAACAATGACTGAATGTTAAGAAAATATTTCTCAGGAATCCAAACAGATGTATTATGTAGAATGTATAAAAACTGAGGCGTAAGAACCATTTTAACTATATTGGATCCACCGATCATGGAGAGAGGACGTTTACGCCAAGTAACTAATTTACCAGAGCTACGGAGTAACATAGTCCGAGGGGAAGGCAGTAACATGCACACCCAGATGTTTAAACTGTATAACCATGGGAAGGCCAACCCTAGCAATAACCGGTACACAGTGGAGTGGATCAAGGGGAAGGATCGTGGACTTATCCCAATTGGTAGATAAACCGGAGTAACTACCATACATTTCTATAAGGGCCATCAAGGGGGCAAGGAGTGTGCAACATCTCCCAGGAAGAGAAGCATATCATCTGCATAAAGAGCAATACGTTCCTCCAGATCCCCATAACTGAAACCTTGAAATTCTGTGGAAGCCCTAATGAGTACCACCAGGGGCTCTATTGCTATTGAAAATAGAAAGGAGACACCCCTGGCATGTACCACAACCCAGGGGAAAGAAATGGGAAAGCAAACCATTAACCCGAAGTCTAGCCTGAGGGGCAGCATACAATAATTGCACCCATGTCAAGAACCTGGGCCTAAATCCCATGTGACGTATGACACTCATCAGAAAATTCCACTCAACGCTCTCAAAAGCTTTGGCAGCATTGAGTGAAAGCACCACCCTACAAACAGTGCCCTCAGGCTGCAACTGGAGGTTCAGAAAGAGCCACCTGATGTTATCCGCCGTCGACTTCCCCGACATGAACCCCGTCTGTTCTCCATGCACCAGAGTAGTAATGACCTCCTGGAGACAGTTAGCCAAGACCTTCGCTATTAATTTAACTTCAGAGCACAGCAGGGAGATTGGTCTATATGAGCCCGCCGAGAGTGAGTCCTTACCGGGCTTTAACAGCAACACTATCATGGCTTTCAACATAGACCCAGGCAAACCCTCCCCTTCCTCAGCAGCCTGCAAAACCTCCAACAGTCGGGGCAACAGAACTTCCTCATATTGATTAAGATACTAATGGGGGAGCCCATCAACACCCGGTGGCTTCTCAAAAGGCAAGTCCCCCAATGCATCTAATTCCTCAAGGGTAATGGGTTCATCTAGAAAGTCTCTTTGAGTCTGCGACACTGCCGAGAACGAGATACCAGAAACAAACTGGTCAATAGCAACCAGATCATGTGTCAATTTAGAGGAATACGTCTCCTCATAAAAGGAAACCAAGATATTCAAAATGTCTCCATCATCCTGGACAATAATCCTGGCACTATTACAGAGACAAGAAATAGAGGCGGACCCTGTTGGGTCCTAATCGTACAGGCCAGCAGGCGACCCGTGCTTTCACCACTCTCAAAATAATGCTGCTATTGAAAAAAGCGCTTGTTATCCGCCATCTGCAACAAATGTGAATCTAATAAGGTCTGTAAGGACTGCCAATTATTTCTAGCCAGGTCAGAAGGGTCACTTAAAAACTGGTGCTCCGCCTGGAGCACTTGTTGCTGCAATGAGGCCTGGATTTCTCTATTTTTAGATTTACAGGTAGTAAAGTCCCTTATGAAAATACCCCTTACATACACCTTCAAAGAATCCCATATGGTACCCACCGGCAGTCCCCGCATTGATCTCAAGAAAGGCTTCCACATC
The DNA here is from genome assembly GCF_029499605.1 of Hyla sarda. Lineage (NCBI taxonomy): Eukaryota > Metazoa > Chordata > Amphibia > Anura > Hylidae > Hyla > Hyla sarda. The sequence goes on along the minus strand of NC_079189.1, from coordinate 372,186,332 downwards.
AGACTTGAGCATAATGCCTACTGAGGGGACTTGAAGCCAAAAGGGATTCAGTCGCCACAGAGAACCCCACAACCTAGGATGAGAATTGAAAGTAAGATGCACAAAAACAGGGGAAGGATCAGAAAGACTACGGGGGAGATACCCCACCAACAGAACCAAGGGGAAGACCAACTCGTTGCTCAGCACGATATCAATACGTGAGAGCATACCATGAGAGCTGGAATAGCAGGAGTTTTGCACTCTAGTAGGATTACGTCTCCTCCATAAATCTGCCCACCCCACCTCTTCCACAAACCTTGACAAACGCATAGAACCAGGAGTCTTAGAAGGTCCTCTGTTACTAAACCTATCAAGCATTGGGTTGAAATCAGAGGAAGATATAGAAGACATCTGGCAAAATGTACAAATACCCAGAGAACATATAATCAGGAATATAGGCAATAAATGAAAAAATAACTAGCAAAAATGGAAGAACATAGGCACATGGGCATGGTCAAAACCATAGGGCCTTAATATGAATTAAGGTACAGAAAGTCCCAAGTAGGCGGGCAGGACCAACATCAGCACACACAGTCCGCAAAGGAACTTCAGGTACGGGCGCGCCATATTTGCGCCTCATGAATATCCAGCCATTCCGCAGCCGCCACAGAGGTGTCAAACAATGGGTAGTTCCTAAGGCAACCACACGGAGGCGGGCAGGGTATATTATAGAGTAAATCACATTTAGTGCACATAGGCATTGCTTAACATCTGTGTATTTGGCTCGTCTTTTTTGAACCTCGGCCGAAAAATCCGGAAAGATAGAAATACGGCTACCATTGATAGAGAGCGAGTCCAAGTCCCTAGCTTTACGGAGAATGATATCTCTATCCTTATAGTGTAAAATACGGATGAGAACAGCTTGGGGTGGGGCTCCAGGAGGGAGAGAACGAGTCGGCACCCTGTGAGCACGCTGAACAGCAAACAGAGGCATCAAAGTCTCTTTTCCAAATGTAGTAAGAAGCCATTTCTCAAAATAATCCCCAGTGTTGCGACCCTCAACTTTTTCCGGGTCGCCCACCAGGCGCACATTATTCCACTGCAAGCGGTTTTCCATATCATCAGATTTTGCGGCAAATGCAGTCAGGATATTAATCACACAATGCATATCCCTCTTGAGCAGAGGAACTTGATCCTCCAGATCCCCCACCCTTTCCTCAACCGCACTAATCCTCTCAGAAACCTTTTGCATATCATGGCGGATAAGGTTAATGTCCTCACGCAAACTTCCTAGTAGCATTTTAACATCAGTGTTGCCCTTGGAGATATTTTCAATGTAGGCTCAGCAGTAGCAGGTGGAGATAATGGGATACTTAAAGGAGTAGTCCAGTGGTGATTCAGTGGTGAGCAACCTATCCCCTATCCTAAGGATAGGGGATAAGTTGCAGATCGCGAGGGTTCCGACCCCTGGGGCCCCCCGCGATCTCCTGTACGGAGCCCCGACAGCCCGCTGGAAGGGGGCGTGTCGACCTCCGCACGAGGCGGCGGCCGACACGCCCCCTCAATACAACTCTATGGCAGAGCCGAAGCGCTGCCTTCGGCAATCTCCGGCTCTGCCATAGAGATGTATTGAGGGGGCGTGTCGGCCGCCGCCTCGTGCGGGGGTCGACACCCGCTATCTCGGCGGAGAGCCGGGGCCCCGTACAGAGAGATCGCAGGGGGCCCCAGCGGTCGGACCCCCCGAGATCTCAAACTTATCCCCTATCCTTAGGATAGGGGATAAGTTTTTCACCACTGGACTACCCCTTTAATGCAGCAGGCACCACACCGGCAGTGGAGGGGTTAATAGAGGCAGGGAGCCGTGCAGCCACAGCAGTAATAGTCCCAGCAGAGGAGACAGCATTATTGGGCCCAGCAGTATCAGCAGGGAATAAGGCAGCAATGGTAGAGGAGTCCCCAGGATAGGCAGATGACACTCCAGTATGTATGGGGTTAACTCCAGACTGACCTGCAGCTTCAGAGCATGCAGGTCTACTCGGTAAAGTAGAGGGGTCCGCCACTTCTTAAGAATCCGGGGGCCCTGGCCAGCCAGTCAGCCCCTTCATGCTCCTCCTCACTCCAGTCGTCCACCAAAGCCCGCTCCGGCTGATTTGTGACCCACGCGAAGCGCTGCAGCCACTACGCAACTCCCGCCACCTCAGCACAAGATGGCGCCAGCTCCCCCCGCATCTCGGCCTCACTGTCCTCCTGTGCTCCCTGTGTCTGCCGATTGCGTCTACGGACGGCAATCCCAACACCATAATGTTCCGGGCACCTTCACACACCAGCAGGTAGTAATAAGGATCAGTAATCGGGCCAGAAGTCCAGGTTAATTGAAGGATGCTACGCGGGGCTCCGGACCGCGCGTCTGCTCACATGCCGCGTAAAGCCACCGATCACTGTGAGCAATCTGAGGATTGCATGTTATAGTCCCCTAAAGGGACTAAAAATGTGTCAAAAATTATTTAAAAAATAAATAAAATATAGTAATAAATGTGAATACATTCCTGCCCAATAAGTTTAAGAAACCTCCCTTTTCCCATTTTTCTAACAAAATAATGTAGATAAAAATAAACATGTGGTATCGCTGCATGCGGAAATGTCTGAACTAGTAAAATATAATGTTAATTTAATCCTAAGGTAAATAATGTAAAGATAAAAAGTCAAGAATTGCGGATTTCATACAGACCCGTATACAGAAAAATAAAAAAGTTAAAGGGATCAGAATTTTAAGCAATAATTTTCTTACAAAAAGTTATAATTTTTTTAACCATTAAAATAAAACAAAACCTATATATGCATCTACCGAATAAAGATAATGTGCACTGCGTAGAAACTAACCCCCTAAAAGTTGCATAGTGTTTTTTTTTTTCATTTTGGCTCCACAATTAATTTCTTTTGAGTTTCAACATACATTTTGCAGTAAAATTAGTGATGTCATTACAAAGTACAATTAGTCCAGCAAACATCCAGCCCTGTACATGGAAAATCGATGGAAAATTTAAAGTTATGGATTTTAAAATGCGAGAAGGAAAAACAGAAAATGCTAAACTGCTGCTTCTTGCTGCAAAATTGCTGCTTCTAGGAGTTGCAAAACTACAACTTCCAGCATGCCCAGACAGCCTTTGGCTGTTTGGGCATGCTGGGAGTTGTAGTTTTGCAACATCTGGAGGGCCACAGTTTGGAGACCACTGTGCAGTGGTCTCCAAACTGTGCCCTTCCAGATGTTGCAAAACTACAACTCTCGACATGCCCAGACAGCCAAAGGCTGCCTCCACTTGCCTGCACCTCCTTTCTGCCGCCAGTCCCCGGTCCTCATGTGATCGCAGGTAACTGCCGCCGGTCCCCCCCCACATCCACACCTCCCGCACCTTTGCCGCCACCTTCCCTCGCTCTGCTGGACATCCAGGGGCAGACAGAGCGGGGGATCTGAACTTTTGCACCTCTGTCACCTCACTCCTATCCTTTAGGATGATCTGGGCTGTCTCTGACAGCTCCGATCATCCATATTCAGCCCGGAATTGCCACAAATCAGATCGGCGATTTGCGGCAATCACCAACATGGGGGGTCTATGGGGTTTGCACAGGGTGCTTGCTGAATGATTTCAGCAGGCATCCTGGTCCAGTCCCCGCCCGGCGCACGTCAGAGACCGAATTTCATAGGAGCGTACAGGTACGCCCTTGGTCCTTAGGTAACAGGACGTCATGGCGTACCTGTACGCCCTTGGTCTCTAAGTGGTTAAGCTGGCAGTCTACTCCCAGTCTGTGCCTGCTCAGTTTGTGCTCCTACCTAGCTTTATACTGTATCTGTTATATCTGGCATTTTGACCCTTTGACTCCACTCTCTGACTCTTCTTCTGGTATTAGCGTTTTTGTACTTTGACAACTCCTGGTTTTGACATGGCTAATGGACTTGGGCTTCCTGTGTGTGTGTGTGTTTGCTGTGCGTTTGGATAGACGTTTGCGAGAACGCAAATGGGAGTGTTCTTCATCCTCTGTCTCTCTTGTCCTGCTTGATTCCTCTCCTGTCTCTAAATCTGTGCCTGAGGAGGAACCTATGTAGATAGGATCCATTCTTACCCCAGAAGAATACAGGAGGTTTCTTCAACTCTATGGCCTGTGTTTTTACTGTGGAGAGGACACTCATTTCATCGTCTCCTGTGTCAAGCGTCCGTGTCCAAGTGGCAATCGTGGAGGCCACTTGGGCGCACAGGTATGTCATGCCTCTCAAAGAGCTTTGCCTGGCAGAGTTCTTCTGGGAGGCATTGTTCCTACTAGTGTACAATCTAATTTTACATCAAAGAGTATTATGAAGCCTGTTTTGCATCAGCCGCTGGTTAAATCGGCGTCTTGTGACATCATGGGCAATAAGAGTGTGGAGAGCACTCTAGTTGATTTGCAGTCAGAGGGTAGTAATGAGGATCTGGAGGATGACTGTGAGGAAACCAAAGATTGGTGTGATTTGGAGGATGAGGATACAGATGAGGACATTGATGGTCCATCTGTATCAAGGTCAAGACCTTTATACTCTCAGGTGCTTAAGGGTCCAGTGGTCCCTCTTAAAAGGGGGGAGGGGTACTGTAAGGAACCAAAGAGTTAACTTGCACTGTTTGTTTTTGTTTGGTCTTGTTGCTTTGGTTGCGCCTGTCTGCTGAGACTGGTCAGCTGACCTTGATGTGAGCATCTGGTCTGGACCTATTTAAGCTGGCAGTCTACTCCCAGTCTTTGCCTGCTAAAGAGCTCAGTTTGTACACCTACCTAACTTTATACTGTATCTGTTATATCTGGCATTTTGATCCCTCCGCTCTCTTACTCTTCTTCTGGTATCAGTGTTTTCGTACTATGACTAATCCTGGTTTTGACATGGATAGTGGACTTTGGCTTCCTGTGTGTGTGTTTGTTAGTTTTGCATCTGTTAGCCTGTCTGCTCCCAACTGTACCTTGACCTGTGTCTGTATTATTGTATTTTATTATTTTGACAGTTTACTCCCCTCATTTGTCTAGGGAGGGACTGTCACCGTGGTTACGGACCCGTTGCCTAGGGCGGGTACGTAAGTATGCAGGGATAGGGGAGTGGGGGAGAATAGTGTGCACTCCTTACCTGCCCAGACGTGACAAGTGCCCATTACAACCCGTCCAGTACAACGTAAAACTGGGAGACTCTTTCCAAGACAAAAACTGGTGGGATTTTCCCATAGTAATCACAGCTCAGCTTTCCCTTTACCAAAGATCATTAGGATAAGAAAACTGAGCTGAGACTGGTTGTTATGGGCAAATCACTCCAGTTTTTGTTTCTGAATGCTCATAAATCCAGCCCAAAGGAGGGAGGAAATGTAGGCCAAGGGGGATATAGGTATGGAGACTGAGGAATAGGATGGAGAACACAAATTCTATAGGGGGTGATACATGAAAGTTGAGTAGAAGGATGGAGGACATGGAGATTAAGTGGGGGTAAGGGCATGGATTTGAGGAAGAAGGACATGGAGTCTGAGGGAATGGAGGCTTAGGAGAATAGAGGATGCAGAGGCTAATGGGGTTTAAGGCACATGGAGATGAGGACATGGAAGTTAGGAATGAAGGACAGAGGCTAATGAGGTGAGGAAATGGAGGCTGAAGAGGAGGGAGGACATGGGGGTGTGGGCGTGGATGCTGAGGAGGAGCTAAGGTACTGAACTGCAGTTAGTGTTTGTACTCACCTCCTGCTTCAGCCTCTAGAATCAGCAGCCACCCATCCCTCTGTGCATTGCTATGGTATCTTCCAGCTCCGTGCATCAGGAGGAGGAGGCTTGCTTATCTCAAGCGAGTGGCTGAGACTGAAAGGACCTACTGGGCTCTATCAGTGTTACCGTGTGCACAGTAAATTATTTGTCCTTGTAGCCCTGCATAGCTCTGGGCCTGGCAGCTGCCTAGTTTGCCTAGCAGCAGCTTCAGCCCTTGTAGCCATTTAGCAGTAGATACCATCACGATAACACAGTGACTTAATAATACCACCATATTGTTGCTGAACTGGCTGGAGTGCTGGAGTGGACTTTTTTCTTTAGGTAGACCTGCATTTCAAAAACTTCAGACTGTTGTTTAGGCTTCACTCCACACGTTTATTATGATTATACCTAAATTAATTCCATTGTCATCAGCTGCGCCTGATTTTACAGGCAATAAATATTCATCATATGTATACGAATGCCCACCTGGCAGTCACTCCCCACTGACTGTAAGGCCTTCCAAAATATGATCTTAAAAAAAAAAAAAAAATGCAGCTAATTTAGCAGATGCCTATAAACTCTTTGTGAACTTGATCATGTAATAGACAACTAGCAGAATGCTATTTTTTGAAAGTATTTTGTGTTTCTTTGGAAAATAATTATATTCTCAGTGTATATGAGTTATACCTCCACGGGGCTTATATTACTTTGCGTGAGGTGGCCACATATGCCTTTGTTCCTTACTCTGGGAATTATCTACAAATACCATGCCATCCTATGGGACGACTCTTCAGCTGGCGACCTTGATTAGTGTTGAGACTCTCGCAAACAAACCTCCAGCATCCCACCATATTCATGGAGAGCGCATCAGCTGGTGTTTTAAATAAAGCTGGAGTTTAAAAAAAAAAATATTGTCAAGCAAAATAATATTTTGTTTTAGTTATTGTATGAAATACATAAGATACAAATGCTGCAGAATTTACATAGCTAATCGGGAATAACTAAAAATTCATTAAACCCAATCTAGGGAATTCATTTGAACTCAAGTAAGCAAATTAAGTGCTGAGTTAATTATGTTGTTAATTACTTAATTAACCATTATCTTTTTAACTGATGCCATTAATAAATTGACATACATTTCTGTTTGCATACATTTATGTGTTGAGTGTCTTTTTGTTTTCTCAATGTCTCTCGGGTTTAATTTTTTTCCCCAAAGTTTTCGATCTAATGTTATGGTGAAAGAGTCTTTCCCTGCTGACTATTAACACAATTAATCATATAACATTCCTAATGAACACAATGTATATTGATTAGAATTTTTAGCAGTGACTTTAATTAAAAAAGAATACAATCATATCATCCATTAAATTTGTTTTTGCTTACTACATAGTGTAGTATATCCATAACCTTCAACAATACATTATACATCTAATGTATACATGTATACATATTATACATTTATGCATTGATATATAAGTTTTTTTAGGTGTACAAGTATTTCATTTTGTTCAATTGTGTATCAGATATGTGTCAAATACAAAATGGCAAACATTTTGATTAATAATTATAAATGTTCAGACAAAGCATTAACGCCTCTTGTACACAGTTGTATTTCGGATTCATTTCACCAGAGGTTGAAAATTATACCCCCCTACAATGCTGTGATTAAAATGTTTAACAACCAGTTTTCTACCCTATGGAAAATGGCAGGTATGTGGTATCACAGTACATAAGTGCAAAGACACAGTGCATACACTACGCACATAAATACACATATACCATATCTACACCTATCTAAAAGACTATGGCCCAGCTTTATCAAACTATGTGAGAGAAAAAGTGGAGTGTTTTTCCCATAACAACCAATCACAGCTCAGCTTTCACTTTACCAGAGCATGTTAGCTGAGCTGTGATTGGTTGTTATGGGAAAATCACTCCACTTTTTCTCTCACACAGTATGATAAATCCTATGTCTGCAAAAGGTTTTTCCAGAAGACTACATCTTTGAGAAGAATAGCTCCCTATTCAAACCAGATTTCCTGTAACAGATTTCCATGCTTCTAATTCATGGGCACCCTTTTTAAGCATTTCTCAAACTCTAATGAGAAGCAATTACGGTAATACATTAAAGGGAATTGGCCATCAGTATCACCCTTACTAACCTGTTGGGTCAATTGGATGATAATAATACTTACCTATCCCTGGTCCATGGCCCAGTTTGACTGTTACATAGTTACATAGTTAGTACGGTTGAAAAAAGACATACGTCCATCAAGTTCAACCAGGGAATTGAAGGGTAGGGGTGTGGCGCGATATTGGGGAAGGGATGGGATTTTATATTTCTTCATAAGCATTAATGTTATTTTGTTCCAGGAATGTATCTATCCTGTTTTACAGCTGTAAAATTTTCCTGCTGTGACCAGTTCCTGAGGTAGACTGTTCCATAAGTTCACAGTTCTTATGGTAAAGAAGGCGTGTCGCCCCTTGAGACTAAACCTTTTCTTCTCCAGATGGAAGGAGTGCCCCCTCGTCCTTTGGGGGGGGGTTTAACCTGGAACGGTTTTTCTCCATATGTTTTGTATGGGCCATTAATATACTTATATACACCCCCCTTAAATGTCTCTTCTCAAGACTAAACAATTGTAACTCCTTTAATCGCTCTTCATAACTAAGATGTCCCATGCCCCATATTAGTTTAGTCGCGCGTCTCTGCACCCTTTCCAGCTCCACAGTGTCCCTTTTATGGACTGGTGCCCAAAGCTGAACAGCATATTCCAGGTGAGGCCGTACCAATGCTTTATAAAGTTATCTTCCTGATTCAGGCAGCAGGCATTGTGCACAGTCAGTGCTTCAGGCGTATGCTGATTTCCCCACTGCTTCCTTACTTGGCCTGATGCCTAAATAAGGAGGATAACTGGTGAACAGGCCATGGATCAGGGATAGGTAAGTATCATTATCATTGTTCGCCACACTGCAAGTCTTTATCAACAGGTTAGTGTGGATGACACTGATGAAAATTTCCTTTAAATACAAATATATATATATGTATGATAGTGCATGATATATTATTTTTTTTATATAGGACAGTGTTACAATATGAAGACATGTAGCCCCTAAAAGTATGTAAAGATATAATTTGTTTAAAACTGTAAACTAAAATAGAATCAATAAACAACTAATCCAATTCTGAACCAAGGAGGCAAAATAACAATCACTCACCAATGGAAGAGTCTCTCATGACAATCTGGTCTCCAGGAATAATTACAAAGCATCCACAAAACTCAAATGTGTATGAAGCTGTGACTTCAGAGATAAGTTATACATCAACATAAAGGAGCCAAAAGGAGCACATAAGAGATGCATCTTACAGACAGAGCTGTATGTATCGAGGGTAATGGAAATGGCAATATGGTGGCTACATCTGTTATCTTGTTTATAGGGTTTTTCTGGGCATGTAACTTTCCACAGGATAGGTCATTAAAGTCTGGTCAGCAGAGTGCCAAACACTGGCACCCTCACTGATCAGCAATTTGGCAGAGCCACGGCTCTGGTATATACGAGTATCAAGAAGCAGTTGGCTTATTTCATTGTGTAGTGGTGTCAGTGGGTTAGCAGCACAGCTCCCTTTCACTTTATTAGAAGCTGTGCTGCAGTGACCCAGCACCACCGCTACACAATGAAAGAAGCCAACTGCTTCCTACCCTATCAATTCTGTATGTGCTGGAGCACTACAGTTTTTCATTTGCCCATATCATGCTCACTTATCATTTGTTGTACAGGCCAATTTGTTTTATTCCAGCACAGCTGCATCTATGTGTTTGATTACTCTTATTTTATGTGATCACAAATTTAACTCTCATAAAGTTACTGTGGTTAACTTATCTCATAGGTCCCTCCTGAGTCTGGCTTCCCGTGAACCTCAGGATGACCCCATCACCTACCAGATCCCTCCCCACCCTGTATCTGTATATCTGCTATCTCCTTTATAGGATTAATATATATAGTAATTATTCACCTCGCATGAGGTGTATAACAAACATATATTGCTTGCTGCATTCTTGTACTTTTGCTGTTATCAAGGAAAAAAAAGAAGATATTGTACCACAATTGTGTGAAATACAGTGAAAACAGCTAACATAGCCCAAAGTCTCAATTGTGATAATAGGTCAAATCATTTTTGTCTCATGGCAATATTTCTCTAAAATACACATTTTAACTAAGAAAATCCATCCGAACAAAACACTGTAAACTACCCCGACCCACTTCTCCATGAGCCTAATGAGTTGGGCTGGGTGCTCTCCAGCACTAGCAGCTTGATGACTGGGAAATGTAGGCTGCAATACAAAGTTATTTCAGAGAGCTGCTGTCATCACCACTCCACTTAAAGGGAACCATGCAGTAGATTTTGCCATATATAACATGTGGCAACACTTTATATATGGTGAAATCTTCATCCTCACCATCCCTGGGGGACATTTTTCCCGCCAGGGATGGGAAGGATTTGAAATTTGTATGTCTCCTTCGCCACTTGTAAGAAGTCCCTTGTGCAGGGAACTATACTTATCTAGTCCCGTAGCTCTGGCTGTAGTGACGCCCCCTTGGCGTGATTGACAGCCAGAGCGTCACTCCCTCCGCAGAAATAGGATTAGGTAAGTGTAGCATCCCGTGCTCAGGGGACTACTTACAGGGCGGTGGGGAACACTTACAAAGTTCATATCCTCACCCTCCCTGTTAGCAAAAACATCCCCCGGGGATGATGAGGATGGACATTTTACCATATATAACATGTTGCCAAGCGTTATATAAGCGATATAGTAAAATCTGATGCATGATTCCCTTCAAGTGGAGGGGTGATGACAGCAGCTGGTAAGTTCCATTACTGTAATAACGACTGCCACTGAATATCTCTAACCTGCTTGGACATTAGGACTGGATTAGATTAGAGTTAAAGGGATACTCCAACCCTAAGACATCTTATCCCCTATCCAAAGGATAGGGGATAAGATGTCTGACCGCGGGGGTCCCTCCACTGGGGACACCCGCAATCTTGCATTCAGCACCCACCTCGGGGAGCTGCACGCCGCGCTGCCAGCCCAGAATCTGCCATGTGAAGACCACGGGGCCGGAGTATCATGACGTCACAACTCCGTCTCCGTGTGACGGCACGCCCCGCCCACGCTATGCAAGGCTATGGTAGGGGACGTGACGGTCAGACATCTTATCCCCTATCCTTTGGATAGGGGATAAGATGTCTTAGGACCAGAGTACCCCTTTAATAAATATGTTTTTTGCCAAATAATTTTTTGGGCTATGGTTTGCAAGTTCCCTGCCTTATTGTGACTTAGAAATACCTCTTAGGTAAAGTTACCGCACAGTTACAAAAAATGCCAAACTATGGCACAGCATTTTTTCGTGGCAAAAACACTGTGGCCAGATGTTAGCAAGTAGGGAATCATAAAAAGTCAAATACACTTGATGTTCTTGAGTTTGGTGTTTTTTTTTCTCTCATCTTGGTTCTCAGTTGCAGTTTTCAAATATTAACAGCATGCTGAGACTATGGTGCTCTATTTTAAGGCAAAAATACTTTAAGCATAACAATACATGAGAAGAAACAGCGCTCGGCACAGCTGAAAGTCTAAGCCACTGAACAGGTAAATATCCGAACACTCACACCAAGCAATATCAGTGCAGGTGATCTATTCCAAGAATGCAAGTCCGTCAATAGTCCAAAACATCGAAATGTAAGAATGGCACATTATGTGAATAAATACATACACAAAAGTGGCATCAAGGGAGAGGGACGCCGAGCAGGTAGGTGATAGCTATTTTGCACGCCTCGCGCCCCTGCTGCACGCCATTGCCGGTGTATATACTGGCTCTGACGTGAACAGGTATATGTTTTAACTCTTTCAAGTTCAACTGAATTAAAAACAATTATAAACATACAAAAATGTGCAATGTAGAAACAGTATTGGCTTAGAGGAATACGGAGGAGCTTTTTTCTATCTCCTCCCCTTCCAACTGTACACGTTCCAAGCCAAAAAATTTCAAAACAGCATTATTACCTGAGTGTTGTTCTGAGACCTGTTGGATTAATCTGGGCGAAACTCTCTGTGTTGCAATTGAATGTACATGTTCACGGAAGCGAGTGTGAACTGGGCATATAATGCTACCTGTATAAAATTTGCCACATTCACACTCGATTCCGTAAACCACGTAACTTCTCTCAGGTCCAGGCATTAGAGTTACGTGAGAGACTAAAGCCAAGAGGTTATCCCCAAAAAGTGTTTGAGAATGCACTGAGGAGGGCAGCAACTCAAGATCGTATGACGCTTTAAAATAGAAGAAGGAGGAAGGGCAGGAATGAGTCTCCTTTAACTAGTGATCCCGACCATTTCTCCTTCTCCTTTAAAATTGGTCCACTTGCCAAACCCATCAGAGAATCCATCAGAAAAAATTGGTACCTGATACAAAGAGATCCCCAGCTAGAAGAATTTGTTAGGGATAAACCAATGGTTACCTTCAGGAAAACTAGAAATCTAGGTGACATTTTGACTCGTAGTAGGTACCATTCACAACAGAGTCGCATTAATTGGCTTTCTTCAACCACACCAAAAGGCAACTAGAAGTGTGGAGATTGCAATTGGTGTGGATTTATGAAGAAAGGTAGGACTTATTCTTTAGGTGGGATATCTTTTGAAGTAAAAGACTTCATTTGCTGCCGCACGAAGTTTGAGGTTTACGGAATCGAGTGTGAATGTGGCAGATTTTATGTAGGTAGCACTATACTCTCAGTTCACACTCGCTTCCGTGAACATGTACATTCAATTGCAACACAGAAAGGTTCTCCCAGATTAATCCAACATGTCTCAGAACAACACTCTGTCAGGTAATACTGTAATACAACACGTAATTCTGTAATACTGCTGTTAGGAATTTTTTGGCTTGGAACGTGTACAGTTGGAATAGAAAAAAGTTCAAAAAGAAGCTAAGTGGATCCTGCAAACAAAAGCGCAGGGACATGCAGGCTTTAATGACAAGTTAGATTTTAGTGCATTCCTCTAAGCGAATACTGTTTCTACATTGCACATTTTTGTATGTTTTCAATTGTTTTTAAATCACTTGCACTTAAATGAGTTAAAACATGCACCTGTTCATGTCAGCTCCAGTATATACACCAGCAATGACGTGAAGCAGGAAGTGGTTAGAACAAGAACGTGTAAAATTGCTATCACCTACCTGCTCGGCTACCTTGATGCTGCTTTTGTGTATGTATGTATTCACATAATAAATGCCACTGCTTTCCGTCAGATGGGTGTCAGAGTCAGAGTGCCTGTAACATGCTGCGCTCCGGCCACTGACTCCGGCTGTGAACGCAGCGTCCCCGACTCCCGGCGGGGCTTGGAATCGCATCGTGGGACGCGCCCGCATGCGAATCCCGGCCCGTCCATTACCTCGTTCCGCTCCTGCTCCTTCCTCTCAGCCCCGATGCGCGCGTCCCCGTGCCCCTATGTTATAAGTTGTTTGCACCTCCCACACTTCCCTGCCGGATCTTCAGTGCTCATTGCCTAAGAGAAAGCATTCCCATTGCCTCTTTTGCCTACCCGTGTTTCCAGACCTTCCTGCTAAGTTTTTTTACTCCGAACCTTTGCCGCCTGCCTAGACCTTCTGCTACGTTGACTACGCCTCCATCTCATCCTCCAGTACCTCGCTTTGCCCAGTTACCTGTGTGGTCGAGCCGCATTGGCGGTAACAACCTGGGTGTCGCCTGCCGCTGCAAATCCATCCGGCTTTGCGGCGGGCTCTGGTGAAGACCAGCGGCACCTTAGACTCTGCTCCCCGATATGGTCCGAGTCATCAGCCACACAGGTAGAGGATCCACATCCAGCTCCGTGACAGCCCAGATTCAGGTGCGTGACAGTAAGATCGGGCAATGGATGCAACTGGGGTTCCTCTGCCAGACAACTCGGATCTTGCATCTATCGTGGCGCTCCAGTCCCAGCAGTTGGCCCAGCAGGCACAACAGCTTAACCAGCTATCCGCCATGATGCAGCAGTTGCTATCTGCTCAGCAGCACCCGCCACAGCCACAGCCTCCTTCTCCAGCTCCAGTACAGCCTCCCGCTGCTGCAGTCTCCTCCGGAACCAAGCTCCGTCTGTCACTTCCTGAAAAGTATGAGGGGGATTCCAAGTCCTGCCGAGGTTTCGTGACCCAGTGCTCCATGCACATTGAGCTCATGGCGGACCAGTTCTCCACAGAACGAGAAAAGGTGGCTTTTGTCATTAGTCTCCTTTCTGGAAGGGCCTTGGCCTGGGCAACTCCGCTGTGGGATCGCACTGATGTCATCACTCCCAATCTCCAGGCATTCCTGTCGGAATTTCGCACCGTATTCGAGGAACCTGCTCGTACTTCCTCCGCTGAGACGGTTCTGCTGAGTCATTCTCAGGGCAACTCCACTGTTGGCGAGTACGCCATCCGGTTCAAAACCCTGGCGTCGGAGTTGGCCTGGAATAATGAAGCTCTCTGCGCTACCTTTAAGAGAGGATTATCGAGTCAAATTAAGGATGTCCTCGCTGCCCGGGAGTTGCCATCTAACCTGAACGAACTAATACAATTGGCATCCCGGATCGATATCCGTTTCTCCGAGCGACGAGAGGAGCTACGTCAAGAAAGGGAATCTGCATGACCTCGGTGCTTCCCTCGGTTGGCGCTAGTCTTCCAGCAACCACCGCAATCTTCTACATTGCCCCCGCAGTGGAGGCTATGCTAGTGGATTGGTCTAGTCTGACCCTGCAAGAAAGGACTCGCCGATGAACCGAAAATCTTTGTCTATACTGCGCCAGTGCAGACCACTTCCTTAAGAACTGTCCTCTGCGTCCTCAGCCACAGGGAAACGCTCGCACCTAGGGTTTGTTGGAGAGGCCTCCCTAGGTGTGAATTCTTCCTCTCCCTGCTTGAATATGACGGTTCAGCTTCTTCTTCCATCCAAAGTGAACCTCTCAGTTCTTGCCTTCCTGGACTCTGGCTCTGCGGGAAACTTTATTGATGCCTCTCTAGCACATAAGTATCGTCTGCCAGTTTTACGCCTTCTGAAACCACTGTTCATCTCTACGGTCAATGGAGAAAAACTGGACTGTACCGTGCTATATCGCACTGAACCCCTGTTGATGCAGGTGGGAGTCTCCAATAGGGAGAACTTGTCCTTCTACGTACTCCCACACTGTACTTATCTCTTGCTTGGTCTACCTTGGTTGCAGCTACATGCCCCACAGCTGGATTGGAAAACCGGAGAAGTCCTTCGCTGGGGTCCGCATTGCAACAATCACTGCATTCACATACGTGGACCAAGTTGGAACCTTCATCTAGACCTCTACCCGGGTTACCTTCCTTCCTTCAGGAATTTGCTGATGTCTTCAGCGAAAAGCAAGCAGAAGTTCTGCCTCCACATCGTCCATACGCTTGTCCAATAGACTTGCTGCCCGGCACCACACCTCCCAGGGGCCGTATCTACCCCTTGTCTGTTCCTGAAACCGTGGCCATGTCAACCTATATCCAGGAGAACCTATAGAAAGGATTTATCAGGAAGTCCTCTTTTCCTGTCGGAGCTGGGTTCTTCTTCGTGGAAAAGAAAGATGGGTCCTTGCATCGATTACCGGGGACTGAATACAATTACAGTTAAAAACCGTTATCCCCTTCCGTTAATCTCGGAGTTGTTTGACCGTCTGCGAGGTGCCAGGATTTTCTCCAAATTGGATCTTCGAGGGACGGGCCCTTAGGGCGCACGCGCCCCGGGGCTTTGAAATTTAAAGGGCCAGTGCGCCCAGAATTAGTGAATGCACCTGCCTCTATGTTATAAGTTGTTTGCACCTCCCACACTTCCCTGCCGGATCTTCAGAGCTCATTGCGTAAGAGAAAGCGTTCCCATTGCCTGTTTTGCTTACCCGTGTTTCCAGACCTTCCTGCTAAATTTTTTGACTCCGAACCTTTGCCGCTTGCCTAGACCTTCTGCTACGTTGACTACGCCTCTATCTCATCCTCCGGTACCTCGCAAATTGGCTCTACGACCCAGAGACACAAAACTGTGTTAAACTAAAACAGTGAAACTTGTAGCCAAACTTGTAGACAAACAAGGCAAGATTGTATCTTCCAAATAGAAATATCAAGATAACACAAACAGGAATCAAGAAATACCCAAGGAACTTGGAACAAAGAAAATAACATACAACTAAAGAGAAAACAAGACATACTTGGACAAAATTACATAGCTTATGCTGTAATCTACAGATAATCTACAGCAAGCATGTCAAACTCAAAGGCTAACATGGGCCAAAAAAACAAGGTTTAAGTTTATGTGGGCCGCATCAAATAAAAAACCCATTTCCTCCCTGCACAACACCCCATGTCCCCTTTGCACAACAACTCATGCCCCCCTGCACAACATCTCATGCCCCCCTGCACAAGACCCCATGCCCCCTGCACAAGACCCCATGCCCCCCTGCACAAGACCCCATGCCCCCCTGCACAACACCTCATGACCCCCTTCACAAGACCCCATGACCCCCTTCACAAGACCCCATGCCCCTTTTCTACAAAACTCCATGCCCCCTTTGCACAAGACCCCATGCCCCCTTTGCACAAGACCCCATGCCCCCCTGCACAAGACCCTGCCCCCCTGCACAAGACTCTGCCCCCATGCACAAGACTGTGCAGTACAGTTCCCCCACATTAGGGGCAGTATAGATCCCCGACATTAGGTGCAGTATAGCTCACCCACATTAGGTGCAGTACAGTTCCCCCACATTAGGTACAGTACAGTTTCCCCACATTAGGTGCAGTACAGTTCCCCCACATTAGGTGCAGTACAGTTCCCAATATTAGGTGCAGTACAGTTCCCCCACATTAGGTGCAGAACAGTTCCCCCACATTAGGTGCAGTACAGATCCCCCACATTAGGTGCAGTACAGTTCCCCCACATTAGGTTGGCAGTATAGTTCCCCACATTAGGTGCAGTATAGTTCCCCCACATTACATGCAGTATAGTTCCCCACATTAGGTACAGTATAGTTACCCACATTAGGTGCAGTATAGTTTACCCACATTAGGTGCAGTATAGTTCCCCCAACATTAGGTGCAGTATAGTTTCCCCACATTAGGTGCAGTATAGTTCCCCACATTAGGTGCAGTATAGTTCCCCACATTAGGTTGGCAGTATAGCCCCCCCCCCCACATTAGGTGCAGTATAGTTCCCCACATTTGGTTGGCAGTATAGTCCCCCCACATTAGGTGCAGTACAGTTCCCCCACATTAGGTTGGCAGTATAGTTCCCCAAATTAGGTTGGCAGTATAGTTCCCCACATTAGGTACAGTATAGTTCTCCCACATTAGGTGCAGTATAGTTCCCCCACATTAGGTGCAGTACAGTTCCCCCACATTAGGTGCAGTATAGTTCCCCCACATTAGGTGCAGTATAGTTCCCCCCACATTAGGTGCAGTACAGTTCCCCCACATTAGGTGCAACACAGTTCCCCCACATTAGGTGTAGTATAGTTCCCCACATTACGTGCATTACAGTTCCCCCACATTAGGTGCAGTACAGTTCCCCCACATTAGGTGTAGTATAGTTCCCCACATTAGGTGCAGTACAGTTCCCCCACATTAGGTGCAGTATAGTTCCCCACATTAGGTTGGCAGTATAGTTCCCCACATTAGGTGCAGTATAGTTTCCCACATTAGGTGCAGTATAGTTTCCCACATTAGGTGCAGTATAGTTCCCCCATATTAGGTGCAGTATAGTTCCCCCACATTAGGTGCAGTACAGTTCCCCACATTAGGTGCAGTATAGTTCCCCCATATTAGGTGCAGTATAGGTGCAGTATAGTTCCCCCATATTAGGTGCAGTATAGTTTCCCACATTAGGTGCAGTATAGTTCCCCCCACATTAGGTGCAGTACAGTTCCCCCACATTAGGTGCAACACAGTTCCCCCACATTAGGTGTAGTATAGTTCCCCACATTACGTGCATTACAGTTCCCCCACATTAGGTGCAGTACAGTTCCCCCACATTAGGTGTAGTATAGTTCCCCACATTAGGTGCAGTACAGTTCCCCCACATTAGGTGCAGTATAGTTTCCCACATTAGGTGCAGTATAGTTTCCCACATTAGGTGCAGTATAGTTCCCCCACATTAGGTGCAGTACAGTTCCCCCACATTAGGTGCAGTATAGTTCCCCACATTAGGTGCAGTATAGTTTCCCACATTAGGCGCAGTACAGTTTCCCACATTAGGTGCAGTATAGTTCCCCCATATTAGGTGCAGTATAGTTCCCCCACATTAGGTGCAGTACAGTTCCCCACATTAGGTGCAGTATTGTCCCCCCACATTAGGTGCAGTATAGTTCCCCACATTAGGTGCAGTATAGCTCCCCCACATTATGTGCGGTACAGTTCCCCACATTAGGTGCAGTATAGTTCCCCACATTAGGTGCAGTATAGTTCCCCCCATTAGGTGCAGTATAGTTCCCCCACATTAGGTGCAATACAGTTCCCCCACATTAGGTTGGCAGTATAGTTCCTCACATTAGGTGCAGTACAGTTCCCCCACATTAGGTGCAGTACAGTTCCCCACATTAGGTTGGCAGTATAGTTCCCCACATTAGGTGCAGTATAGTTCCCCCACATTACATGCAGTATAGTTCCCCCACATTAGGTGCAGTATAGTTCCCCCACATTAGGTGCAGTATAGTTCCCCCACATTAGTCATGCAACAAAAACATGAAAAAAGCACTACTGTGTGGGGTATAACAGATCAATAAGTATTAGAAATATATAGGATTGCCCGAAATTGGGAATTCATATGAAGAATGATGATAAATATATATATACAGATCAACCCCTAACCACGTGTGCAGAAAAGCCTCTTTGTTAGACTCCAAATAATGATAACCCCAAAGAAAAAAAGTGCTACTCAGAAATTGTAGGTCAAAATATAAATTATAAACTTTATTTCATAATATTAAAAACATAGTGCAATTTATTAAAAAAGGAGGAATGCGCACAGACAGACGGCATACCTGGGACAATGTCAATAAATGTGCAAATACTGCTAGATCTCATTAAATTTGTGTATACAATTACTGAGGCAAGGAAGTGCATTGAATGGGTACATATGCTGGCAATTCAGGCTAAAGTGCAAGTGCAAACAAGATGAAGCCTAAGCATTGATCATATAGCAACAGATAAATAACTTATACATACCACAGTAATATGAAAGAAGTACTGCAAGTCCCAGGATGCCGCCACCCCTACACGTGTTTCGGTCTGTGTTACGCCGAGGGCTCCGGGTCCCCGCTCCTCCCCGGAGCGCTCGCCACATCCTCGCTACTGCAGCGCCCCGGTCAGACCTACTGACCGGGTGCGCTGCGATACCGCCCCCAGCCGGGATGCGATTCGCGATGCGGGTGGCGCCCGCTCGCGATGCGCACCCCGGCTCCCGTACCTGACTCGCTCTCCGTCGCTCCTGTCCCGGCGCGCGCGGCCCCGCTCCCTAGGGCGCGCGCGCGCCGGGTCTCTGCGATTTAAAGGGCCACTGCGCCACTGATTGGCGCAGTTGGCCTAATTAGTGTGTTCACCTGTGCACTCCCTATGTATACCTCACTTCCCCTGCACTCCCTCGCCGGATCTTGTTGCCATTGTGCCAGTGAAAGCGATTCCTTGTATGTTCCTAGCCTGTGTTCCAGACCTCCTGCCGTTGCCCCTGACTACGATCCTTGCTGCCTGCCCCGACCTTCTGCTACGTCCGACCTTGCTCTTGTCTACTCCCTTGTACCGCGCCTATCTTCAGCAGTCAGAGAGGTTGAGCCGTTGCTAGTGGATACGACCTGGTTACTACCGCCGCTGCAAGACCATCCCGCTTTGCGGCGGGCTCTGGTGAATACCAGTAGTAACTTAGAACCGGTCCACTAGCACGGTCCACGCCAATCCCTCTCTGGCACAGAGGATCCACCTCCTGCCAGCCGAATCGTGACAGTAGATCCGGCCATGGATCCCGCTGAAGTTCCACTGCCAGTTGTCGCCGACCTCACCACGGTGGTCGCCCAGCAGTCGCAACAGATAGCGCAACAAGGCCACCAGCTGTCTCAACTGACCGTGATGCTACAGCAGCTACTACCACAGCTTCAACAATCATCTCCTCCGCCTGCTCCTGCACCTCCTCCGCAGCGAGTGGCCGCTTCCGGCCTACGACTATCCTTGCCGGATAAATTTGATGGGGACTCTAAGTTTTGCCGTGGCTTTCTTTCACAATGTTCCCTGCACTTGGAGATGATGTCGGACCAGTTTCCTACTGAAAGGTCTAAGGTGGCTTTCGTAGTCAGCCTTCTGTCTGGGAAAGCTCTGTCATGGGCCACACCGCTCTGGGACCGCAATGACCCCGTCACTGCCTCTGTACACTCCTTCTTCTCGGAAATTCGAAGTGTCTTTGAGGAACCTGCCCGAGCCTCTTCTGCTGAGACTGCCCTGCTGAACCTGGTCCAGGGTAATTCTTCCGTTGGCGAGTACGCCATACAATTCCGTACTCTTGCTTCCGAATTATCCTGGAATAATGAGGCCCTCTGCGCGACCTTTAAAAAAGGCCTATCCAGCAACATTAAAGATGTTCTGGCCGCACGAGAAATTCCTGCTAACCTGCATGAACTCATTCATCTAGCCACTCGCATTGACATGCGTTTTTCCGAAAGGCGTCAGGAGCTCCGCCAGGATATGGACTTTGTTCGCACAAGGCGTTTTTTCTCCCCGGCTCCTCTCTCCTCTGGTCCTCTGCAATCCGTTCCTGTGCCTTCCGCCGTGGAGGCTATGCAAGTTGACCGGTCTCGCTTGACACCTCAAGAGAGGACACGACGCCGCATGGAGAATCTTTGCCTGTACTGTGCCGGTACCGAACACTTCCTGAAGGTTTGTCCTATCCGTCCTCCCCGCCTGGAAAGACGTACGCTGACTCCGCACAAAGGTGAGACAGTTCTTGATGTCAACTCTGCTTCTCCACGCCTTACTGTGACTGTGCGGATATCTGCCTCTACCTTCTCCTTCTCTACCATGGCCTTCTTGGATTCCGGATCTGCAGGAAATTTTATTTTGGCCTCTCTCATCAACAGGTTCAACATCCCAGTGACCAGTCTCGCCAGACCCCTCTACATCAATTGTGTTAACAATGAAAGATTGGACTGTACCGTACGTTACCGCACGGAGCCCCTCCTAATGTGCATCGGACCTCATCACGAAAAAATTGAGTTTTTGGTCCTCTCCAATTGCACTTCCGAAATTCTCCTTGGACTACCGTGGCTTCAACGCCATTCCCCAACCCTTGATTGGTCCACAGGAGAGATCAAGAGCTGGGGTACTTCTTGTTTCAAGGACTGTCTTAAACCGGTTCCCAGTACTCCCTGCCGTGACCCTGTGGTTCCCCCTGTAACCGGTCTTCCTAAGGCTTATATGGACTATGCTGACGTATTTTGCAAAAAACAAGCTGAGACTTTACCTCCTCACAGGCCTTATGACTGTCCTATTGACCTCCTCCCGGGCACTACTCCACCCCGGGGCAGAATTTATCCTCTGTCCGCCCCAGAGACTCTTGCTATGTCTGAATACATCCAGGAAAATTTAAAAAAGGGGTTTATCCGCAAATCCTCCTCTCCTGCCGGAGCTGGATTTTTCTTTGTGTCCAAAAAAGATGGCTCCCTACGTCCTTGCATTGATTACCGCGGACTTAATAAAATCACGGTAAAGAACCGCTACCCCCTACCTCTTATCTCAGAACTCTTTGATCGCCTTCAAGGTGCCCACATCTTTACCAAACTGGACTTAAGAGGTGCTTATAATCTCATCCGCATCAGGGAGGGGGACGAATGGAAAACTGCATTTAACACTAGAGATGGACACTTTGAGTATCTGGTCATGCCCTTTGGCCTGTGCAACGCCCCTGCCGTCTTCCAAGACTTTGTTAATGAAATTTTTCGTGATCTCTTATATTCCTGTGTTGTTGTGTATCTGGACGATATTCTGATTTTTTCTGCCAACTTAGAGGAACACCGCCAGCATGTCCGCATGGTTCTTCAGAGACTTCGAGACAATCAACTTTATGTCAAAATGGAGAAATGTCTGTTTGAATGTCAATCTCTTCCTTTCCTAGGATACTTGGTTTCTGGCCAGGGACTACAAATGGACCCAGATAAACTCTCTGCCGTCTTAGATTGGCCACGCCCCTCCGGACTCCGTGCTATCCAACGTTTTTTGGGGTTCGCCAATTATTACAGACAATTTATTCCTCATTTTTCCACTATTGTGGCTCCTATCGTGGCTTTAACCAAGAAGAATGCCAATCCTAAGTCCTGGTCTCCTCAAGCGGAAGACGCATTTAAACGGCTCAAGTCTGCCTTTTCTTCTGCTCCCGTGCTCTCCAGACCTGACCCATCTAAACCCTTCCTATTGGAGGTTGATGCCTCCTCAGTGGGAGCTGGAGCGGTCCTTCTACAAAAAAAATCTTCCGGGCATGCTGTTACTTGTGGTTTTTTTTCTAGGACCTTCTCTCCGGCGGAGAGGAACTACTCCATCGGGGATCGAGAACTACTGGCCATTAAATTGGCACTTGAGGAATGGAGGCATCTGCTGGAGGGATCAAAATTTCCAGTTATCATTTACACCGACCACAAGAATCTCTCCTATCTCCAGTCTGCCCAACGGCTGAATCCTCGCCAGGCCAGGTGGTCTTTGTTCTTTGCCCGTTTTAACTTTGAAATTCATTTTCGCCCTGCCGACAAGAACATTAGGGCTTATGCTCTCTCTCGTTCCTCGGATGCTTCGGAAGTAGAGGTCTCTCCGCAACACATCATTCCTCCTGACTGTCTGATCTCCACTTCTCCAGCCTCCATCAGGCAAACCCCTCCAGGGAAGACCTTCGTTTCTCCACGCCAACGTCTCGGGATTCTCAAATGGGGTCACTCCTCCCACCTCGCTGGCCATGCGGGCATCAAAAAGTCTTTGCAACTCATCTCTCGCTTCTATTGGTGGCCGACTCTGGAGACGGATGTTGTTGATTTTGTGCGGGCCTGTACTGTCTGTGCCCAGGATAAGACTCCTCGCCAGAAGCCTGCTGGTCTCCTTCATCCTCTGCCTGTCCCCGAACAGCCTTGGTCTCTGATTGGTATGGACTTTATTACAGACTTACCCCCATCCCGTGGCAACACTGTTGTTTGGGTGGTCGTTGATCGATTTTCCAAGATGGCACATTTTATTCCTCTTCCTGGTCTTCCTTCAGCGCCTCAGTTGGCAAAACAATTTTTTGTACACATTTTTCGTCTTCACGGTTTGCCCACGCAGATCGTCTCGGATAGAGGCGTCCAATTCGTGTCAAAATTCTGGAGGGCTCTCTGTAAACAACTCAAGATTAAATTAAACTTCTCTTCTGCTTATCATCCTCAATCCAATGGGCAAGTAGAAAGAATTAACCAGGTCCTGGGTGACTATTTACGGCATTTTGTTTCCTTCCGCCAGGATGACTGGGCAGATCTTCTACCATGGGCCGAATTCTCGTACAACTTCAGAGTCTCTGAATCTTCTTCTAAATCCCCATTTTTCGTGGTGTACGGCCGTCACCCTCTTCCCCCCCTCCCTACTCCCTTGCCCTCTGGTTTGCCCGCTGTGGATGAAGTGACTCGTGATCTTTCCACCATATGGAAAGAGACCCAAAATTCTCTTTTACAGGCTTCATCTCGCATGAAAAAGTTTGCCGATAAGAAAAGAAGAGCTCCCCCCATTTTTTCTCCCGGAGACAAGGTATGGCTCTCCGCTAAATATGTCCGCTTCCGTGTCCCCAGCTACAAACTGGGACCACGCTATCTTGGTCCTTTTAAAATCTTGTGCCAAATTAATCCTGTCTCTTACAAACTTCTTCTTCCTCCTTCTCTTCGTATTCCTAATGCCTTTCATGTCTCTCTTCTTAAACCACTCATCATCAACCGTTTCTCTCCCAAACTTGTTTCTCCCACTCCTGTTTCCGGTTCCTCTGACATCTTCTCCGTAAAGGAGATACTGGCCTCCAAGACGGTCAGAGGGAAAAAAAATTTTTGGGTCGATTGGGAGGGCTGTGGTCCTGAAGAGAGATCCTGGGAACCTGAGGACAACATCCTAGACAAAAGTCTGGTCCTCAGGTTCTCAGGCTCCAAGAAGAGGGGGAGACCCAAGGGGGGGGGGGTACTGTTACGCCGAGCGCTCCGGGTCCCCGCTCCTCCCCGGAGCGCTCGCCACATCCTCGCTACTGCAGCGCCCCGGTCAGACCTACTGACCGGGTGCGCTGCGATACCGCCCCCAGCCGGGATGCGATTCGCGATGCGGGTGGCGCCCGCTCGCGATGCGCACCCCGGCTCCCGTACCTGACTCGCTCTCCGTCGCTCCTGTCCCGGCGCGCGCGGCCCTGCTCCCTAGGGCGCGCGCGCGCCGGGTCTCTGCGATTTAAAGGGCCACTGCGCCACTGATTGGCGCAGTTGGCCTAATAAGTGTGTTCACCTGTGCACTCCCTATGTATACCTCACTTCCCCTGCACTCCCTCGCCGGATCTTGTTGCCATTGTGCCAGTGAAAGCGTTTCCTTGTATGTTCCTAGCCTGTGTTCCAGACCTCCTGCCGTTGCCCCTGACTACGATCCTTGCTGCCTGCCCCGACCTTCTGCTACGTCCGACCTTGCTCTTGTCTACTCCCTTGTACCGCGCCTATCTTCAGCAGTCAGAGAGGTTGAGCCGTTGCTAGTGGATACGACCTGGTTACTACCGCCGCTGCAAGACCATCCCGCTTTGCGGCGGGCTCTGGTGAATACCAGTAGTAACTTAGAACCGGTCCACTAGCACGGTCCACGCCAATCCCTCTCTGGCACAGAGGATCCACCTCCTGCCAGCCGAATCGTGACAGTCTGCTGACCTTCGTCCGGGGGTCCCCCACATTAGGTGCAGTATAGTTCCCCCACATTAGGTGCAGTACAGTTCCCCACATTAGGTGCAGTATAGGTCCCCACATTAGGTGTAGTATAGTTCCTCCACATTAGGTGCAGTATTGTTCCCCCACATTAGGTGCAGTACAGTTCCCCACATTAGGTGCAGTATAGTTCCCCCACATTAGGTGCAGTATAGTTCCCCCACATTAGGTGCAGTATAGTTCCCCCACATTAGGTGCAGTATAGTTCCCCACATTAGGTGCAGTATAGTTCCCCACAGTAGGTGCAGTATAGTCCCCTACATGAGGTGCAGTATAGTTCTCCACATTAGGTTCAGTATAGTTCCCCACATTATGTGCAGTATAGTCCCCACATTAGGTGCAGTATAGTTCTCCACATTAGGTGCAGTATAGTTCCCCACATTAGGTGCAGTACAGTTCCCCCACAGACATACAGCCTTCAGCCATATACAGTGTATGGCTGGAGGCTGTATGTCTGTTTACTGCCCTACTTCAGTATTCGGACCACCACTCCTCCTTTCAGGGGTCACGATCTACTGCTATGGCCTATGGGCCATAGCAGTAGGTCCTGGGACCAGAGAGGAGCGGTGGTCGGAGCACTGAAGATGACGTGCCGCTGGTGACTTACCATGCGCGCGTCCTCCTCGCTGCTCCACTCCGCTCTTCTATGGGCACACGCACGGGATGTCAGTGATGTCCCTGCGTGCGCTACCTCCTGTCGGCCCCTGTGATTTTAAAGTTAATGCGGGGCCGCAGAGAGGTAACCGGGGCATCCTTGTGTCCGAAAAAGATTTTTCGGGACACAGGGATGCCGGGCCGCAAAAACATTCATATTTGACACCCATGATCTACAGAGATATTTTTCTGGAATACTAGATACTAGATTTATGTGGATACAACGTTGATCCAGGGACTTATTCTGATCGCCTTATTGGAGTCGGGAAAGAATTTTTCCTCTATCATGGGGCAACTGCATCAGCTGCATGTTTTTTTTTTTTTTGCCTTCTTCTCGTTCAACACAGTAGGGTTTTAGGTTGAACTTTATGAACTGTTGTCTTTTTTTCAACCTTACAAACTATGCAACTATGTAGATTTATCTACACTAATAAAGGGTTGTTTGTCAATTTAGTATAATAAAGCCTTAATGGCTTATATGTACTAGAGAAAAGAACATACATATTAGAATTTGTCAGGAAAAGGGAAGTCAGATGCACTTTTTATTATACAGTCATGGCTGTAAATGTTGGCACCCCTGAAAGAAAATGAAGTATTTCTCACAGAAAAGGATTGCAGTAACACCTGTTTTGCTATACACATGTTTATTCTAGTGTTGAGCGGCATAGGCCATATTCGAATTCGCGAATATTCGCGAATATATGGACGAATATTCGTCATATATTCGCGAATATTCGCATATTCGTTATATTCTCGTTTTATTTTCGCATATGCGAAAATTAACATATGTGAAAATTAGCATATACAAAATTAGCATACACGGAAATTCGCATATGTGAAAAGTAGCATATGCGAATTTTCGCATATGCGAATTTTCACACACCAGTCTCACACAGTAGTATTAGAGCCTTCTTTACACCACACAAGCTGGAAGCAGAGAGGGGTGATCACTGTGATGTGTACTGTGAAGAAAAAAAAAACAAAAAAAAACGAATATTCGTAATTACGAATATATAGCGCTATATTCGCGAAATTTGCGAATTTGCGAATATGCGATATTCGCGAATAATATTCGAATTGCGACTATTCGCGAGCAACACTAGTTTATTCCCTTTGTGTATATTGGAACTAATCCAAAAAAGGGAGGAAAAAAGCAAATTGGACAAAATTGGGCTGGACAAAATTATTGGCACCCTTAACTTAATATTTGGTTGCACACCCTTTGGAAAAATAATGGAAATCTGTTGCTTCCAATAACCATCAAAAAGCTTCTTACACCTCTCAGCCGGAATGTTGGACCACTCTTCCTTTGCAAACTGCTCCAGGCCTCTCTTATTGGAAGGCGCCTTTTCCCAACAGCAATTTTAAGATCTCTCCACAGGTGTTCAATGGGATTCAGATCTGGACTCATTGCTGGCCACTTCAGAACTCTCCAGCGCTTTGTTACCATCCATTTCTGGGTGCTTTTTGACATATGTTTGGGGTCATTGTCCTGCTGGAAGACCCAAGATCTCAGATGCAAACCCAGCTTTCTGACACTGGGCTGTACAGTGCGACCCAAATTCCATTGGTAACCCTCAGATTCCATGATGCCTTGCACACATTCAAGGCACCCAGTGCCAGAGGCAGCAAAACAATCCCAAAACATCACTGAACCTCCACCATATTTCACTGTAGGCACTGTGTTCTTTTCTTTGTAGGCCTCATTCTGTTTTTTGGTAAACAGTAGAATGATGTGCTTTACCAAAAAGCTCTATCTTGGTCTCATCTGTCCACAAGACATTTTCCCAGAAGGATTTTGTCTTACTCAAGTTCATTTTGGCAAAATGTAGTCTTGCTTTTTTTTATATCTCTATGTCAGCAGCGGGGTCCTTCTGGGTCTCCTGCCATACCGTTTCATTTCTTTTAAATGTTGATGGATAGATTGTGCTGACACTGATGCTCCCCGAGCCTGCAGGACAGCTTGAATATCTTTGGAACTTGTTTGGGGCTGCTTATCCAGCATCCAGACTAGATTATCCATGCCCAGGGAGATTAGCTACAGTGCCATGGGTTGCAAACTTCTTGATAATGTTGCGCACTGTTGAAAAAGGCAAATCTAGATCTCTGGAGATGGACTTGTAACCTTGAGATTGATTATATTTTTTCCACAATTTTGGTTCTCAAGTCCTCAGACAGTTTTCTTCTCCTCTTTCTGTTGTCCATGCTTAGTGTGGCACACACAGACACACAATCCAAAGACTAAGTGAACTTCTCTTCTTTTTATCTGATTTCAGGTTTGATTTCTATATTGCCCACACTTGTTATTTGCCCCAGGTGAGTTTAAATGAGCATCACATGCTTGAAAAAATCGTATTTTTCCACAATTTAGAAATGGTGCCAATAATTTTGTCCAGCCCATTGGAGTTTGGTGTGACATTTTGTCCAATTTGCTTTTTTCCTCCCTTTTTTGTTTTTTAGTTCCAATACACACAACGGGAATAAACATGTGTATAGCAAAACATGTGTTACTGCAGTCCTTTTCTGTGAGAAATTTTCTTGAAAAATTTCAGGGGTGCCAACATTTATGGCCATGACTGTAGAAACACATTTCAAGAAAATCTACAATCACCTCTCACAAAAAGGTGCAGTCTCCTGGTACATGTCATTACCATGTTTCAGTGCATAATATTGTTTTATTACTAAGTGCTGATACTGCGTAAGTTGGTGTTAAGTTGCAGCATACTAATGGACCTTTTTATGCGGTTAGGAGTGAGGTTCCTATAATCTAGCACTACATTACATTGCATTTAATTACAGTAGTGTTTCACAAGCACAGTCCTCAGGTACCCCGAACAGGTCATGATTTGAGGATACCCTATACAGAGAAAACTTATGGTGATTCCAGATTCACTGACCATAATTATATCACCTTTGAAAGACTAAGGAAATCCAGAAAACATGACCTGTTGGGGGTGCTTATGGACTGGGCTTGAGAAACACAGCATTACAAAATGTTCTGGTGTGTGGGAGGAGCCTCCTTAGCTCAGCTGGCTTCCCCTAGAGGGAGGAAGTGGTTCAGTTTAGGAGAGGGTAAGGTGGGTGAGAGGAGGATCTGGTGACCTCTCCTTCAATTAGTTAGTCCTCAACACCACAAATGTTACGCCTAGCGCTCCGGGTCCCCGCTCCTCCCCGGAGCGCTCACGGCGTCTTTCTCCCTGCAGCGCCCCGGTCAGTCCCGCTGACCGGGAGCGCTGCTCTGTCATGGCCGTTGGGGATGCGATTCGCACAGCGGGACGCGCCCGCTCGCGAATCGCATCCCAGGTCACTTACCCGTCCCGGTCCCCTGCTGTCATGTGCTGGCGCGCGCGGCTCCGCTCTCTAGGGCGCGCGCGCGCCAGCTCTCTGAGACTTAAAGGGCCAGTGCACCAATGATTGGTGCCTGGCCCAATTAGCTTAATTAGCTTCCACCTGGTCCCTGACTATATCTGACCTCCTCCCATGCACTCCCTTGCCGGATCTTGTTGCCTTGTGCCAGTGAAAGCGTTTAGTGTGTCCAAAGCCTGTGTACCTGAACTTCTGCTACCCATCTTGACTACGAACCTTGCCGCCTGCCCCCGACCTTCTGCTACGTCTGACCTTGCCTCTGCCTAGTCCTTCTGTCCCACGCCTTCTCAGCAGTCAGCGAGGTAGAGCCGTTGCTAGTGGATACGACCTGGTTGCTACTGCCGCAGCAAGACCATCCTGCTTTGCGGCGGGCTCTGGTGAAAACCAGTAGCCTCTTAGAACCGGTCCACTAGCACGGTCCACGCCAATCCCTCGCTGACACAGAGGATCCACTACCTGGAAGCCGAATCGTGACAGTAGATCCGGCCATGGATCCCGCTGAGGTGCCGTTGCCAAGTCTCGCTGATCTTCCCACGGTGGTCGCTCAGCAATCGCAGCAGATTGCCCAACAAGGACAGCAGCTGTCGCAGTTGACCGCCATGTTACAGCAACTTCTGCCTCTGCTACAGCAGCAACCATCTCCTCCGCCAGCTCCTGCACCTCCTCCGCAGCGAGTGGCCGCTCCTAACCTACGCTTGTCCCTGCCGGACAAATTTGATGGGGACTCTAGACTCTGCCGTGGATTTTTGTCTCAGTGTTCCCTGCATATGGAGATGTTGTCGGACTTGTTTCCTACAGAACGGTCTAAGGTGGCGTTCGTAGTGAGTCTTCTTTCAGGAAAGGCCTTGTCTTGGGCCACACCGCTCTGGGACCGCAATGATCCTGCCACAGCCACAGTCCAGTCTTTCTTCGCTGAAGTCCGAAGTGTCTTCGAGGAACCTGCCCGAGCCTCTTCTGCCGAGACTGCCCTGCTGAACCTGGTCCAGGGTAATTCTTCCGTTGGCGAGTACGCCATACAATTCCGTACTCTTGCTTCTGAACTATCCTGGAATAATGAGGCTCTCTGCGCGACCTTTAAAAAAGGCCTATCCAGTCGCATCAAGGATGTGCTGGCCGCACGAGAGATTCCTGCCAACCTCCAAGAACTCATCCATTTGGCTACCCGCATTGACATGCGTTTTTCTGAGCGACACCAAGAGCACCGCCAGGAAAAAGACTTAGATCTCTGGGCACCTCTCCCACAGCATCCTTTGCAGTCTTCGCCTGGGCCTCCCGCCGAGGAGGCCATGCAAGTGGATCGGTCTCGCCTGACCCAGGAAGAGAGGAATCGCCGTAGAGAAGAAAATCTCTGTCTGTACTGTGCCAGTACTGAGCATTTCTTGGTGGATTGCCCTATCCGTCCTCCACGCCTGGGAAACGCACGCACGCACCCAGCTCACGTGGGTGTTGCATCTTTTGGTTCTAAGTCTTCTTCTCCACGTCTCACGGTGCCCGTGCGGATTTCTTCTACAGCCAACTCCTCCCTCTCAGCCGTGGCCTGCTTGGACTCTGGTGCCTCTGGAAATTTTATTTTGGAGTCGTTTGTTAATAAATTCAGCATCCCGGTGACCCGTCTCGTCAAGCCGCTCTACATTTCCGCGGTCAACGGAGCCAGATTGGACTGCACCGTGCGTTACCGCACAGAACCCCTCCTGATGTCTATTGGACCCCACCTTGAGAGAATTGAGCTCTTCGTTCTCCCAGGCTGTACCTCTGAGGTCTTCCTCGGTCTGCCATGGCTCCGGCTTCATTCCCCCACCCTTGATTGGACCACCGGGGAGATCAAGAACTGGGACTCTGCCTGCCACAGGAAGTGCCTCTCCCCCCCTCCCAGTCCCGTCAGGCAAGCCTCTGTGCCTCCCCATGGCCCCCGTCCTGGTGTCACACTGCCCTCCCTCCCCATTCCCACTCCTGCTGTACTGCCTGCCGTTGAGGAAACCCTCCATTCTTTCCCGGTGTCCTCATCCCAGGGGAGGCAGTTACCGGACAAAGAGAAGGGGAGACCTAAGGGGGGGGGGTACTGTTACGCCTAGCGCTCCGGGTCCCCGCTCCTCCCCGGAGCGCTCACGGCGTCTTTCTCCCTGCAGCGCCCCGGTCAGTCCCGCTGACCGGGAGCGCTGCACTGTCATGGCCGTTGGGGATGCGATTCGCACAGCGGGACGCGCCCGCTCGCGAATCGCATCCCAGGTCACTTACCCGTCCCGGTCCCCTGCTGTCATGTGCTGGCGCGCGCGGCTCCGCTCTCTAGGGCGCGCGCGCGCCAGCTCTCTGAGACTTAAAGGGCCAGTGCACCAATGATTGGTGCCTGGCCCAATTAGCTTAATTAGCTTCCACCTGGTCCCTGACTATATCTGACCTCCTCCCATGCACTCCCTTGCCGGATCTTGTTGCCTTGTGCCAGTGAAAGCGTTTAGTGTGTCCAAAGCCTGTGTACCTGAACTTCTGCTACCCATCTTGTCTACGAACCTTGCCGCCTGCCCCCGACCTTCTGCTACGTCTGACCTTGCCTCTGCCTAGTCCTTCTGTCC
The DNA here is from genome assembly GCF_029499605.1 of Hyla sarda. Lineage (NCBI taxonomy): Eukaryota > Metazoa > Chordata > Amphibia > Anura > Hylidae > Hyla > Hyla sarda. The sequence continues at coordinate 372,155,009 of NC_079189.1, read as the reverse complement.
CACGCCTTCTCAGCAGTCAGCGAGGTAGAGCCGTTGCTAGTGGATACGACCTGGTTGCTACTGCCGCAGCAAGACCATCCCGCTTTGCGGCGGGCTCTGGTGAAAACCAGTAGCCTCTTAGAACCGGTCCACTAGCACGGTCCACGCCAATCCCTCGCTGACACAGAGGATCCACTACCTGGAAGCCGAATCGTGACAACAAAGCAATATCACACCTCGACCAGTGATTGGCTGAGTTACAATATGACATGTTGGGTAGGGCAACTGTCTTCTTCCTGTCTGTCTTCTCCAATATGTCATATTTTTGCTCTGCCAATCACTAACAGAGGTAGGATATCGCTGCAGTTGGTCATCTGCATGTTGCATGTTTTGCCCCAGAAGCAGGATGAGAATGGCTTAAAAGCAGGGCTCAAGTCTTACAGGAACGCGTGGGAACTGAGTTCCTGCACTTTTTTTCACAGTAGGAACTCCATTCCCATTAGCAAGAGCCCTGCAGGACCAGCATTTGAGTGGAAATCTTGGGTGAGTTCACCACTTTTTTTCCCAGGACTTGACCCCTGCTTAAATGCATGGCTCGCCCAAATCTACTGCAGTATTTAATACCCTAAGGACCAAGGGCATACCGGTACGCCATTGGTCTTTGGTGCTTAAGGACCGAGGGCATACCTGTACGCCCTAGTCCCGTTAACAGTGTCTGAAGCATGCTCAAGAGCCCGCTTTATACCCAGTGGTTCCCGGTTGCTATCAGCAGCCAGGACCCATGGTTAATGTTGGGCATCACTGATCAGACTGATGCCTGGCATTAATCTTTAGATGCCACGATCAAAGTTGATTGAGGTGTCTAAAATGCGGAGTTAACGATTCTGGTAGCTCAGCATAACTGATTAAAGAGTAGCTCCCACCATCCTTCTTTTTTGTTTCTGTCCCTGCCGATTGCCCATCTATCCCTAACCCCCTCCCTGACTTTAAATTTTTTTTACTATCTGAGCAATGCCTTTTTGTCTACCTGGTAGTGTGCTCACTTACCAGGTAGACAGGCAGACTTCCCCAGCAGGCGCGACATCACTGATGCCTGCTGGGGGGGCTGACTTCCGCCCTGAGCTCATCTATACAGGGTGCCTCCAGCTGTTTCACCACTACAACTCCCAGCTTGCCCTGACATCTATTGGCTGTCAGGGCATGCTGGGAGTTGTAGTGGTGAAAATACTGGAGGCACCCTGTGTTGAAAATAATAACTTTGTTATGGCCATGGCCGCGGCGCTAACCAAACCCCGCTCTCCCCCCCTCCCCCCAAAAAAAGTTTTTTTGATATGTTGTAGTATTTATGTATTACAACATATTTATAACATAGTTTATTTTTATTTTTTTTATTAAAATGGTTTATTTTATGTTTGAAATCGGCCACTAGGGGTCTCCCTCCTAGTGGCCAGCTGCAGCCTGGCGTGACGTCATGCTTGAATTCGGACCGATGCCGGACAGGAAATTAGTGCTAATTCATTCATCCTGCGCTCGCTCCCTACCTGTCAATTGCCTGTGAAACACCCCTGCATGAGCGTCTGCCGCACTGATGTACCATTTTGAATATTAAATCCACACAAGCATCTAACCGTGAGTGCCCAGTGTTTTTCTTTCTTTTGGTGAAGATTTTGTTGTAATGGACTGCATCTACTATACACTGTGAGCACCACTGGATCATTGTGTGAACGGAATTGCAACTAGTGGGATCGGCGAAAGTCTATTTGGAGTGCTTTGAGCCGGGCAGTGCCGGGTAGCTATTGCATGGACTAGTTTAATAAGGTTATTTAAACCGCACGGTCGATGACGTACATGTAAAAAAATACCAAAGTCCAAAATTGCTAATTTTTGGTCACTTCATATACCATAAAAACATTAATAAAAAGCGATCAAAAAGTCCCATCAAAATAAAAATGAACCGATAAAGACTACAGATCACGGTGCAAAAAATGAGCCCTCACACATCCCCATATACAGAAAAATAAATAAGTTATAGGGGTCAAAAGATGACAATTTTAAACATACCAATTTTGGTGCATGTAGCTATCATATTTTTAAAGTAGTAAAATAAAACCTACATGAATTGGGTATCCTTGTTACCGTATGGACCTACAGAATAAAGATAAGGTTTCATTTTTACCGAAGAGTACAGTGTGTAGAAACGTAAGCCCCTAAAAATTACAAAATTGAGTTTTTTTTCAACTTCAACCCCCAAATATACAGTGACCCCCCGACTTACAATGGCCCCGACATATGATCATTTCAACATACGATGGCCTCTCAGAGCCCATCGTATGTTGAAGGCAGCATCGACATACAATGCTGCTGTGTGTCGGGGCCATCGTACAAACAGCTATCTGACAGCGCTGACAACTTCAGCAACTGACAGATAGTTGTTTAATGTGCCCTGTGTGCCCCGTTCTGCCTCCTGTTACTCACATGCTGTCCTGCTAACTCACGCAGGCTTCCACTGTGAGCTCCGTGTAAGCCCCGCCCCCTCAGTGCAGCCATAGCCAATAGCCTGCAGCATCTTGCTGCAGGCATCCAAGCATGCCCAGACAGTCAATGGCTGTATAGATTTTGTCATGAAATGATTGATGTCATTACAAAGTACATTTGGTGATGCAAACAACGAGTCCTTATATGAGTCTGTAGGTGCAGAATTGAAAGCATTATGATTTTTAGAAGGGGAGGAGGAAAAAACTAAAGTGCCGTTCCTTAACCACTTAGGGACCTAGGGCATACAGGTATGCCCCGACGCCTTGGTACTTAAGAACCCAAGGCGTACCCATATGCCCTTGGGAATTTTGGTCCCCGCTGCGTGCCAGGCGGGAACCGGACCAGGATGCCTGCTGAAATCATTCAGTAGGTATCCCGTGACAATGCCCATGTCGGGTCCTGAGACCCCCCTTGTCGCCGCAAATCGCTGGTCAATTCAGGCTGGCGATCTGCTGCGATTCTGGGTCATGTCGAAGACACCCCCAATCCCCCTGAAGGGATAGGAGTGAGGTGGCAGGGGTGCCACCCCTCCTATCCCTGCTATTGGTTGGTCAGAAGCGAATGACCAATAGCAGATCAGGGGTGGGGGGGTTTAAAGTTCAGTTCCCCTGTTCTGCCCACCCACGGTAGTCAGGGCAGAACGGGGGAACTGTAGTGTGACCGGTGGAGGCGGTGGAGGTTCCTTACCGGTGGCGATCGGCGGCTGCGGGCATCGATCCTCTCCCTGGTGCGGCGTGCTTCAGACTACGGAAGCCGGTGAGTTGTTGTCTAGCAACATCTGGAGGGCTACAGTTTGGAGACCACTATACAGTGATCTCTAAACTCCCAGCATTGTCTCCCAGAGTTGTAGTTGTGTACCTCCAGCTGTTGCATAACTATATCTCCCAGCATGCCCTTCGGCGATCAGTACATACTGGGAGTAGTAGTTTTGCAACAGCAACGTAACAGAAACTAACTGAAGGTTTTCCAACCAGTGTGCCTCCAGCTGTTGCAAAAATACAACATGCATGGTCTGTCAGTGCATGCTGGGAGGTTTGCCCCACCATGTGAATGTACAGGGTACATACACACAGGCGCGATTACAGTGAGTTTCCTGCTTGAAGTTTGAGCTGCGGCAAATTTTCCGCCGCAGCGCAAACTCCTAGCGGGAAACTTACTGAAAAACCCCCGCCTGTGTGAATGTACCCTAAAAACACTACACTAACACATAATAAAGGGTAAAACAGTACATATACACCTCTTTAAACTGTCCCCCCAATAAAAATTAAAAACGTATCATACGGCAGTGTTTCCAAAACAGAGCCTCAAGCTGTTGCAAAACAACAACTCCCAGCATTTCCGGACAGCCACTGACTGTCCAGGCATGCTGGGAGTTTAGCAACAGCTGGAGGCACCCTGTTTGGGAATCACTGGCGTAGAATACCCCTATATCCACCCCTATGCAATCCCTAATTTAGTCCTCAAATGTGCATGGTGCTCTCTCATTTTGGAGCCCTGTCTAATTTCAAGGAAACAGTTTAGGGCCACATATGGGTTATCTCCGTACTTGGGAGCAATTGCGTTACAAATTTTGGGGGGCTTTTTCTCCTTTTACCCCTTATGAAAATGAAAAGTTGGGGTCTACACCAGCCTGTTAGTGTAAAAAAAACAAACTAATTTTACACTAACATGCTTGTTATTTTCACAAGACGTAAAAGGAAAAAATTTGTAAGGCAATTTCTCCTGAGTACGGAAATACCCCATATGTGGGCGTAAAATGCTCTGCGGGCGCACAACAAGGCTCAGGAGTGAGAGCGCACTATGTACATTTGAGGCCTAAATTGGTGATTTGCACAGGGGTGGCTGATTTTACAGCAGTTCTGACATAAAAGCAAAAAAAATTTATACCAACATGTGACCCCATTTTGGAAACTGCACCCCTCAAGTAATGTAATAAGGGGTATAGTGAGCATTTACACCCCACAGGTGTCTGATAGATTTTTGGAACAGTGGTCCGTGAAAATGAAAAATTTTATTTCTCATTTGCACAGCCCACTGTTCCAAAGATCTGTCAAATGCTAGTGGGGTTTAAATTCTCACTGCACCCCTTATTAAATTCTGTGAGAGGTGTAGTTTCCAAAATGGGGTCACATGTGGGGGGGGTCCACTGTTCTGGCACCATGGGGGGCTTTGTAAACGCACAAGGCCCCCAACTTCTATTCCAACAAAATTCTCTCTCCAAAAGCTCAATGGCGCTCCTTCTCTTCTGAGCATTATAGTGTGCCCGTAGTGCACTTGACGTCCATACATGGGGTATTTCCATACTCAGAAGAGATGGGGGTCATTTTTTCCTATTACTCCTTGTAAAAATGTAAAATTTGGGGGAAAACCAGCATTTTAGTGAAAATAATAATAATTTACACATCCAACTTTAACGAAAAGTAGTGAAACACCTGTGGGGTGTTAAGGCTCACCGTACCCCTTGTTATGTTCCTTGAGGGGTGTAGTTTCCAAAATGGTAGGCCATGTTTTTTTTTTTTTTGCTGTTCTAGCACCATAGGGGCTTCCTAAATGCGACATGCCCCCCAAAAACCATTTCAGCAAAAATTGCTTATCAAAAGCCAAATGTGACTCCTTCTCTTCTGAGCATTGTAGTGCGCCCGCAGTGTACTTGACGTCCACACATGGGGTATTTCCATACTCAGAAGAGATGGGGTTACAATTTTTTATTTTTTTTTCTACTATTACCCCTTGTAAAAATGTAAAATTTAGGAGAAAACCAGCATTTTAGTGAAAAAATAAAATAAAAATAATTTACACATCCAACTTTAACGAAAAGTCGTGAAACACCTGTGGGGTGTTAAGGCTCACTGTACCCCTTGTTATGTTCTTTGAGGGGTGTAGTTTCCAAAATACCTAAGAAAATGTAAAAAATAAAGAAAAAAAGGGAAAAACACACACATCACATTTTTATTATTGTCGGCTACATTTTTAGTGCCCTGCCCGCCCACATAAATTGATCCCTGTTTAAAAATTAATAAAAAATTTGTTATAAAAAAAGATACATTTTGTTAGATACAATTTTTTCCTTCACTACTGAATCTTTTTTATTTTGGTTTTTTAATGGTGCCCTACAAAATTTTATTAAAAAAGGAATCTCCATCTCCAATAACCATAAAAACGAATAACGAAATCAGCCGAAAACTAAAATAAAACTAACGACATGTATAACGAATAGATCCAATATAACAAATTTATTGGAAAGCCAGTTTCCGAATAGAACCGAAAAAAAATATATGAATGCATCCGAAAACAGAATAAAACAAATTACTGTATCCTGAAGGTTTAACAGAACCGAAAATGTTTTAATCTGAAAAAAACCCAGAAACAAAACAACATTTTTGGTTGTGTGCATGTCTAATAATCATATAACAATATGGGGCAAATTTGCATGAAGTATTTCCACATGTGAAATTTCTATTTATTCTTTAATTCAACTTAAAAAAACAAAAAAGCTTTTGACATGCTATGAAGACACATCAGAAGTTTTGATTGGATGGAATCTCAGTGCTGAGACCCCTCCGACCTCTAGATATAACCAGGTGAAGTGTACCATGTGTCACTTCCTGCCTCAGGAGCCTGTCTCCTGCAGTCAGACGGACTGATCATCGAGTTGGGAAGTGGCGCTTGCTGTCACATGCTTCTTCTGGTATATCAAGAGTTTGGAGGGGGTCTCAGCACTGAGACACCTGACTGATCAAAACCTTTGACATGTCCATGTAACATATAACCAAAAAAAGAGAAATAAACCATATATTGGACAAAATCAATCAATTTTATTAAATAAAGAACATATAGTAAATACATACCAACATAAAAAACTTTTAATATCAGAAGGAAACATTTCAAGGAAACCACTTATAAATGACAGAATGAAAAACACACTGTGGAATCCTGGATTAGGATAAGTATAATATTGGAGTAGGTGTAGTTCAGAAGTACATAATAAATCTGTTGATAAATCTGTGATACAGTATACAATCCTATGATGGCAAAGAAGTGGCAAAAGATGATAAATTGAATAGTGGCAAACAATATTCAACCATACGTAACAAGCACATGGAATAAATAACCTAAATGAAAAAGAAATCATACACAGACCCCAGTAGGACTAGTATTTGCAACCGAAAGTCTTGGGGAGTAACTAAACTTTCAACAAACAAACTCCAAGAAATATTAACAATTGATGGATGCAGTAAAATAACTACATAAATGCCATCACAGTGACTGAGACAGATGCAACCAACAGTAAAGGAAGAACCACCATACCCAACATGTACTTCGCGTTCACCTTCGTTTCGTCCCGTACGAAGTAAGAAGGCATCGAGTGGGCTCTGGAGCAGAGACTGCTTCACATGCAGTGGGTGCAAGCTGTATATTACAGCCGACACTTGCTGGTAGCTGCCAGGATCGAGTGAAAGAAACTCTCCTGTTTATATACCATATAATGCTCACTTACCAGCACTATTTCTAGCCGCATCTACACATTTCATTATTGCAGTTGAGTTATGTGATCAGCATTCAGACCACTTTGCTATGTGTTGCTCTACAGCAAAGGCAGAACGGAAGGCTCACAATAAGGCCTTCATGCTAGACCCCAAACAGGACCTGGCTTTGTTGCTAGAGATTATATGCTTCCTGTCTGTAACAATCCAGGTCTCCCGTTTATGACACATCTACAAACAAATGGTGGCTGGTTGTTAATGGCAAGACAAGTAAAGAGCAAGCGGGCAGAGACAAGGGTATGTAAGGAAGTGTAATGAAGGTGCCATCTGTGTCTGAATGGTAGTGTTGCTCGCGAACATTCGCAATTCAAATTTTATTTGTGAATATCGCATATTCGCGAATTTGCGAATATTCGCCAATATAGCACTATATATTCGAAATTACGAATATTTGCTTATTTTTTTTTTTTTTCACAGTACACATCACAGTGATCATCCCTCTCTGCTTCCAGCTTGTGTGGTGTAAAGAAGGCTCTAATACTACTGTGTGAGACCGCCGGGCAAATACTCACATATGCGAATATTCGCGAATATTGATCACTCCCTTCTGCTGCTTCTATCAAGTAACACTGGTATACTTGCTATAAAGTTCATAAATTTTCACATATGCTAATTTTCGCATATGCGAAAAAAAAAGCAAATATTACGAATATGCGAATTTAGCGAATATATGACGAATATTCGTCCATATATTTGCGAAATATCGCGAATTCAAATATGGCCTATGCCGCTCAACACTACTGAATGGTGGACAAGGAAACCGTGGAAGCTGCTCTTGCTTGTTGGCTGACCAAATGATCCCCTCTACATGTGGTCTGTCTGGGCCATCCAGAAGCCTATTCATCATGTATGTGTCCCACACATAACCACTGCTCCAAACCCCTTCTTACAGCTTGGTCAAACATCTTCTCTCAGTCCAATGATGAGCCCCCTTTCTGTCAACTAGGTGATGTTTTTAAGTGCATCATAGAGGCATGTCTAGCAGTCAACACTAACACCATTAATAGCATTTTATAGCAAGGTGGGGAAGCACTTTTACAACCTTTTATCGCAATTGTTTTGTCAAAAAGTGTATCCCTTCAAAGAGAAATGTAATATTCCTGTTAAAATCATGGATAAGCTGTAGGGTAATGGTCAATAACTTTTTGTGAGATAACACAAAGGGGGAGATTTATCAAAATCTCTTCAGAGGAAAAGTTATCCAGTTGACCATAGCAACCAATCAGATCGCTTCTTTCATTTTTAACAAAGCCTCTGCAAAATGAAAGAAGCAATCTGATTGGTTGCTATGGGCAACTGAGCAACTTTTCCTTTGCACACATTTTGATACATCTCCCCCAAAGTGCCTGACACATCAACCTCTGTTGCAAAACTACAACTCACAGTATTCACAGAAAGCTGGCATACTGGAAGTTGTAGTTTTGCAAAATCTGAAGGTCCATGATTTGGAGACCACTGGTATATCATCTTAAATTGTTGCTGTATAAGCAAGGCTTGTTTTTGACTAAATGTTGCCCTGGTCAAAAAAAAACAACAACAAAAAAAAAACTATTGGGGCCCACCGGTCACATGACCAAAGATCACCATGTTGAATTGTGCTGCATGGCTAAAGGCCATAACACAAATTATAGAGTGCAAATCTAAGATATATAGGGGAAGATTTATTAAAATGTATTCAGAGGAAAAGGGGAGCAGTTATCCATTCTTTCAGAGCCATTTAAAAAAATAAAAGAAGCAATCCGATTGACTGCTCCACATTTCCTCTTCACAGGTTTTCATAAATCTCCCCATAGTGAATACTTTTTGTTTAAAGCACAACTGTCACAGAAAGATAGGTCAATGACCTGTCAGCACAGCACAATCCGATCACTGGTATACTGCAGCCATATCATTGTTTTGGCACTCCGTGTATTGTATGCTGTACAAACGACTTTTATCCACAGTTGCCAACAGTTAGAGAGTGGCGTGGCCAGGGATCAGCAATGCCCTGGAGCCACCAAGCCTCTCTTCTCCAACCCAGCACTACTCGCAGATTCATCTCCCAAGCGACAGAACACAGGACTATTGCATCCAGTGACCACAGGGGGCATCTTCTCCAATTGTTGATGTTCTCTTCTCCATCTGCTCCCAGCAAGTATGATGACTGATGAATGCAGACTATACTAAGACTTCTGTGGCCCCTCACTTAGTCTACACCAAACTCTATGATAACACAACCCCCATCCTTTATACTACCATCCTGATGATCTGCTAATGCTGTGCTAGCTGCTGCCCCATTACCATGCTTACAGCATACCCAGGGGATCTCACATTATATACAGCTACATATACTCCCTATTTACTGTTCCTATGCCCCCCATATACTACTTCCTATACCCCTATATACTGTTCCTATGCCCCCCATCATATTAACTGGTCTCCCACCTTCCTCACAGCCCTCTCCCCCTATGCTTTTCCCTATCCTTCGCCTCCTCTTTCTTGCACTGTACACTGAAGGACCTGCAATGACATCATCAAAAGGAAGGTCCTTTTCCATACAGGGTGAGTGTCTGTGTTGTTTTTAGGTAGAGTAGGACTTCATAAGTACAAGAATCACGGCGCTGACCAGCAAGGATCCGCAAGCAGGAAAGTATCCACCAACAGGTTTATTTAAAGGAAAACTGTCAGATATTTTCTCCCGCACTATCCACAGGTACTGATGGATAATGCAGGAGATGCTGATTCCAGCGAGCCCTACCTTACCCAGATCCGCCCGACTGTTTGCCCGTAATTGTAGTTTTATTCTATGTGTATATTTCGCTGTAACTGGCATGGGCGGGGCTTCTGCAGGTTAACTGGCACTGACGTCAGCGCCGCTTATGAATATTCATCCCCCCCTCCCTCCACTTAGGAGCTGCGAAGAGAGGGAGAACTGGAGGGAGGGGGGATGAATATTCATAAGCGGCGCTGACGTCAGTGCCAGTTAACCTGCAGAAGCCCCGCCCATGCCAATTACAGCAAGATATACACACAGAATAAAACTACAATTGCGGGCGAATGGCAAGGCGGATCTGGGCAAGGTAGGGCTCGTTTTAATCAGAGTCTCCCGCACTATCCATTAGTACCTGTGGATAGTGCGGGAGAAAATATCTGACAGTTTTCCTTTAATATCAATGCAACGTGTTTCGCTGCACAACACGTTGCATTGATGTTAATAAACCTGTTGGTGGATACTTTCCTACTTGTGGATCCTTGCCTGGTCAGCGTCGTGATTCCTGTACTTACGACCTCCTACTCTACTTTGCGACAATAATCCAGGAAGGCTGCAGACGGGCATACAGTCTTTACACACGTATACCATTGTTGTGTATGTCGGTACACCACCCATATTGGTAAGCAGCGATTTACCCTCCCCGGTATTCTTGGTGCAGGCGATACTCCATAAGGAGCACCTTTGCTTTTCATTTTTGGTATTTCTAAGGCCTGGCACCTTTTGATTCACTCGCAAATTACTGTAGTCTGACACAATTTGCGCAAATTCCCGACTATTACGCCACGATTTTGTGAAAACTGCAGCAAAATACAGTAATGTGCCTGTGGTTCTATATGTGTTCAGGGGGCCCTTTTGGAGATAGTGGCCCGGGGGTGGCAATCGCCCATGAACCCCCCTCCTCCTATAAGTTAGGCTGGGTTCACATCACGTTTTTGCCATACTGTTTTCAATCCCTTTTTCTAAAGAAAACCGTATGGCAAAAAAACTAAACTGATGGAACAGTATGGGAAAAAGCAAACCGTATGCATTTTTAAACTGTATACTGTTTATAAAAGTGCATACAGTTCCGTCCGTTTTTATAAAAAAAAAAAAAAAAAAAAAACATACGTTTTTGATAAGTTTTGTCCATTTTTAATGGGAGGGGTGTTGGGTGGGGACCTTAAGATGCATATGCGCATGTGCAAAGTAAAAAAAACGTATACGGTTTCCCGTATGGAACTGTGTATATGTGCATTTCCATTGACGTCGATGTTAAAAAAAAAACGTATACAGTTGCAGTACGGTTTTTAAACCGGAGTCAAAACTGTGGTTGATCACGTTTTTGTTTCCGGTTTAAAAACTGTACTGCAACTGCATACGTTTTTTTTTTTAACATGGACGTCAATGGAAAACGCACATGTATACGGTTCCACACGGGAAACAGTATACGGTTTTAACTTTGCACATGCGCATTTGCATCCTAAAGTCCCCACCCAACACCCCTCCCATTAAAAATGGACAACATTTTCTAAAATTAGTTTTTTTTAAATAAAAACGGACGGAACCGTATGTACTTTTAAAAACAGTATACAGTTTAAAACGCATACGGTTAAGGCTGGGTTCCCATTACGTTTTTCCCCATACGGGAGCGCATACGGCAGGGGGGAGCTAAAAACTTGCGCTCCCATATGCCTGCGTATGCGCTCCCGTATGTAATTCATTTCAATGTGCTGATGGGAGTGAAACGTTCGGTCCGGTCGGCTAATTTTTGCCCTGTATACGCTTTTCCCCCGCACCTAAAACCGTGGTCGACCACGGTTTTAGGTCCGGTTGTAAAAGCGCATACGGTGCAAAAATGAACTGACCGGACCGAACGTTTCACTCAGGTCGGCACATTGAAATGAATTACATATGGGAGCGCATACGCAGGCATATGGAAGCGCAAGTTTTTAGCTCCCCCCTGCCGTATGCGCTCCCTTATGGGACAAAACGTAGTGTGAACCATATACTGTGTACATCACCTTACCTTATCCAAATCGCTTGTACATGCTGTTATGATGACATATAAATTAATGATATTATAATGTATCTGCTTAGTGTCTTATCGTTTCACACGTGTTGTTTACATTTGGATGAAGTGAAGGGAACAGACATGACTGCAATGAGCGCGTTGTCCTGACGTCCAGGGTGGTGCACGGGGTGGAAAGAGTAAATGTGGGCGCCGCTCCAGCCTCCACCCCTTTGGGCGCTGTCCACTATTGCAGTGCTGATCCCCCGGTGACGCTCTGTCCTCCTCACTGATTGGCTCGTCTGCCGGCTCTGGCTTCTTGCGGGGGCGCGCTTGGCGCGCTTCCAACGTCTTGAGATGTGGCGTAACATCTTGGAAGAAAGCAGGAAACGCAGTAACATTACCTCATTCACAGCAGTGCTTAGATCACTGGACTGAACCAAAGCTGCATATATACTGCTGGAGAAACCATAACTAACAGCAACACATTACAGGCCGTGTATGTGTGTGAGGAATATTCATACTGCAATAATCAAGTGCCATAGTAAAATAAACTGCCTTTAGCTGCACAGACCGATGGATTGCGCATAAAACGTTATTTCTGTTGTGTTCCCATGCACATGTGCAGTGTTTTCCAACCAGGGTGCCTCCAGCTGTTGCAAAACTACAACTCCCAGCATGCCTGGACAGCCTTCGGCTGTCCAGGCATGCTGGGAGTTGTAGTTTTGCAACAGCTGGAGGCACCCTGGTTGGAAAACACTGCACATATGTGGGACATTCCATACATACAGCAATTTGTTGTTGCCAGTTTAGCTATAGTTGTTACTACATGTTGAGGTAATGCTGTGTTTTTAACCCCTTAAAGGAGAACTCCAGACCATGAAAATTGTCCCCCATACTGCCGGCAGTAAAAAAATTAAGATGTACCTACCTTCCTCCGCTCCCCCAGGGCCTCCGGTAACCGTCTCCGGTCTCCGCCGTAACCACTTCCTGGTTGCCGGTGGTCGGATGAAGCAGCCAATCACCAGCCACAGCGCAGTCCGACTCGGCCGGCGATAGGCTGAGCGGCAGTGTGAAAACGCTTCAGGACACAAAATTCTTCACTACACCGGCACCTGCGGACGGGGCCGAAAACATCACACTGCCACTCAGCCGGCCGAGTCTGACTGCGCTGCGGCTGGTGATTGGCTGATTCATCCGACCACCGGCATCCAGGAAGTGGATTGCGGCGGAGACCGGAGCCGGTTACCGGAGGCGCCGGGGGAGCGGAGGAAGGTATGTACATCTTTATTTTTTTTACTGCCGGCACTATGGAGGACAATTTTTATGGTCTGGAGTTCTCCTTTAAGGACTCAGCATTTTTCCATTTTTGCATTTTCATTTTTTCCTCATCACCTTCTAAAAATCATAACGCTTTAAATTTTGCACCTAAAATTCTATATGATGGCTTATTTTTTGCGTCACCAATTCTACTTTGCAGTGACATTAGTCATTTTACCAAAAAATCCACGGCGAAACGGGAAAAAAATTAATTGTGCGACAAAATTGAAGAAAAAAATGCAATTTTGTAAATTTTGGGGGCTTCCGTTTCTACGCAGTGTATTTTTCGGTAAAAATGACACCTTATCATTATTCTGTAGGTGCATACGATTAAAATGATACCCTACACAATGATCGGTGCTGCACGCTATTAGCCCAGGGTCCCGGCTATCATAAGCCGCCGGGACTGACTCGGTCTGATGCGGGGTCACGGCGTGACCCTATTTTAAATAACGGGACCGGGTGCAGGGCGTACAGGTACGCCCTGCGTCCTTAAGAGGTTAATATATGTCTGTATTCATGGATTAAGATACGAGTGTGATAATTCTTCTAAACAATAAGCACATGATATTTTATCACAACTTTGGTTAAAAACTATTGTTTGGGACCATTCACACGGAATCAGTACACACAGAGCAGATATCATTTTTGAAATCTCATTTAGGGTCTATTCACACGTACAGTATTCTGCGCAGATTTCATGCGCAGGATTTGAAGCTGTGCTCAGTCATTACGTTTACATTGAAATCTGCAGCAGAAAATCCTGCACATCAAATCTGCGCAGAATACTGTACTGAACAGACCATTAGGGTGCATTCACACCACGTTTTTGCAATACAGTTCCCGTATACGTTTTCAATGTGAAAACTGTACGGAACCGTCTTGAAAACCATTTGCATTGACTCTCCATTAAAAACCGTATGCCAAACGATGCATCCGGTTGCATCCGTTTTGCGTCTTGTACAGTTTTGTCAATTTTTTTCCCGTACCACGGTTTTTGGTCCAAGTGAAAAACCGCATTAAACCGTCTAAGTTTTTTTTAACATGGGAGTCAATGGGAACTGTACAGAACTGTATGTGCGTACGGTTCCATCCGGTTTGCACCATCCGGTTTTTGACTTTGCACTTTTTTTTTCTTGGAATTTCAATCAAACAAGTGAAACTTTATTCATAATGGAGTGAAAAGTTAAAAATGTATATTAAAAAAAACTAAACAAAAAAAAAACAGATGCAACCAGACACCATTTTTCAAACCACATACGGTTTTTAACCGTACATGTTTTGATACAGTTTAGTCTGGTTTTGAGGAATCCGTTTTTCATCAAAAACCTGATACAGGAACTGTATTGCAAAAACGTGGTGTGAATGCAGCCTTACACTCAACTGATTTTTTCCTGACTGTTCAGTTTCAAAAATCTGCAGCACGAGTTCATTTATATTGTGGATTTGTCAAAGATTTTCCCTTTTGAAATAAATGGAAAAATGCTAAATCTGCCCCAAATCCACAGCAAAGCCCACATCGTTTTCACAGAAAAATCTACTGTAATAAAAATCCGGAGCAACATCCGTGCAAAGTTTCTTGCATAGTTGCTGCAGATTCTCCCCCCCCCCCCCGCTAGTAACAAGTCATCTATTGCTTTGAGATGAAGGGTGGAGAATGTTATTGCACTGATTTTCATCACATGGAGGCCGCGGACTATTGCATGTCAAATATGCAACCTGTCAACCTAAGCATGTGATCCTTGCACACTAGCCATGTAGCTAACGCACTTTTAATTGTGCCATTCTCTGGAACACGTGTTTCTCTTTACATCACCTGATTAATCATTGACTAAGTGCTTCCAGGTAAAATGACATCATCATAATTATGTGAAAAAGCATCATAGGGTGCATCCAATTCTATAGTCAGGCTAAGTTTCCACTTGGTTTTTTTTCTGGCAGTTTTTGGAAAAATGCCACGGCAGTTTTTGAGCCAAAGCCAGAAGTGGATTTATAAGGAATAGGACATATAAAGGAAGGACTTACACTTCTCCTCCCTTATGGATCCACTTCTGACATTGACTCAAAAACTGCAGTGTAAGTATTCTAAAAACTACCAGAAAAAAAAAACAAGTGGAAACTTAGGCTGCGTTCACATGACGATTTCTCCATCCGACTTGAGTACACGATTTTTATAACTTAAAATCGTATGAAATCGTATATAAAGTCAGATCCATTGACCTCCATAAAAAAATCGGATCCATTACACACATCCGATTTGATCCGCATCCGATTTCACACGATTTTTGTCGAGGTCTGAAATCGTGGTCAAACCCCATTTCAGACCCGAACAAAAATCGTGTGAAATTGGATGCGGATCAAATCGGATGTGTGTAATGGATCCGATTTTTTAATGGAGGTCAATGGATCCGACTTTATATACGATTTCATACGATTTTAAGTTATAAAATCGTTTACTCAAGTCGGATGGAGAAATCGTCATGTGAACGCAGCCTTAACCTTATGAGACATTTGGGAGAAAGAAGCAACTTTATACAATGATACATAGTTTCTATGCACCCCCAGGTGTACTGATATTATTTGGTCATTCTGTCTTCTAGGGTATAGCAGGCTCTTTATAACGTCCTTTCTGCTGTCCAGCCCCCGTCTGAACCCCCACCAGGCTGCCGGTAGTGAAGGGGTTACAGCTGTGCGCCTGCACTGCTCGGTGTCACATTTCAGCACCTTGGAGAGGTTCCGTGCGCGCTCCCGACAGCTGCTTTCTCCCAGGGAGAGCGGTAGGGGAGCTCCATCTGCTCAGCTCTCACTGACTCCTTATCGGGGCGCTTTGGGGGAGCTTCCACAGCTGGGAGAGTACCAGCATCAGGTGTGGGCATCTCCAGTGCCCACCGGACGGGGACCCCAGGGACTATTCTGCCGTTAACTATGGAGGAATTCCTGCAGCGCACCAAATCCAGGCTGGTGAGTTCCGTGCACTCAGGTCTCAGATCCAGGAGATGTAGTGCTAGGATAGTGATGCAGCTGTAGCCGCAGGTATTGGGGCGCAGAGTATATAGGGGAGTTCTTGTTCTTGTATAGTTTTGTGTGGACATCAGCCCCACCCAGATCAGTGCTGTATGGGCACCAGCACGAGTTGCTGATCGCACTTCATATAAGGCAGACTTAAAGTTGTATGTAATCCATAATATCCATTTATCTATATGCCAATGGTATACCACATGTGTATATACATTCCCCTTGTGTCACAAGAACGCTACAGAATCCTTCATATGCAGTTACTCTTCTATGACAATGTAACTCTTACTGTACATGCAAAGTACTGAAGAGATATTAGGTTTTTAAGCTATGAACATAACTGTATATCAATGTTTCCCAACCAGGGTGCCTCCAGCTGTTGCAAAACTACAACTCCCAGCATGCCCGGACAGCCTTCGGCTGTCCGGGCATGCTGGGAGTTGTAGTTTTGCAACAGCTGCAGGCACCCTGGTTGGGAAACGCTACTGTATATTTTTAAATCCTCAACAGGACTAGTTTAATACATTGAGCAATAAGCATTTAGCAATTAACCCTGTGTTTTCTGTACTTGTTAAGTTCAACCCCTCCATCTGCACTATTTTACATAATTTTCGTCTCCCAAATTTTCAGCTCCAGGTAGAAATAGTTGTTTACACCAATAATAAGAGTGTAGCAAGCAGAAAAAGCAAACATTGCCTTCTAAATAAGGATGATAAGAGTAAGCTGCTTCCTTTCATTCTTCAGGACATGAATTGGTTACAGTAATTGCATATAGAATAATAGCATAGCATAAGTATACGAAGAAAAAAGCCCATCCAACAGGATCACATTTCATAAACAGGAAGCTAGACTTTAAATAGGATACAAATGATTCCTTTAAAACAGCTCCAAAAAGTCCAAGCTTTCCATTACGGATAAATGTGTACTGTCCCTGTTAAATGTGTGTATAAACAAAGTGTGGCCTGTCAGAAAATACAAATGTTCAAAGCCGGGTAACTCCACATTACAAGATGGCAGAAAGTACCAGTCGGTTATTCACTGTAATGTTGGTAGTTTGGTGTGGAGATTAAAGGGGTACTCCGGCGGAAAACTTTTTTGTTTTAAATCAACTGGTGCCAGAAAGTTAAACAGATTTGTAAATTACTTGTAAAAATCTTAATCCTTCCAGTACATATTAGCTGCTGAATACTACAGAGGAAATTATTTTCTTTTTGGAACACAGTGCTCTCTGCTGACAACACGAGCACAGTGCTCTCTGCTGACATATCTGTCCATTTTAGGAACTGTCCAGAGTAGGAGGAGAAAATCCCCATAGCACACATACGCTGCTGTGGTCAATTCCTAAAATGGACAGATATGTCAGCAGAGAGCACTGTGCTCGTGATGTCAGCAGAGGGCTCTATTTTCCAAAAAGAAAAACATTTTCTCTGTAGTATTCAGCAGCTAATAAGTACTGGAAGGATTAAGATTTTTTAATAGAAGTAATTTACAAATCTGTTTAACTTTCTGGCACCAGTTGATAAAAAAAGAAAAAAGTTTTCCACCGGAGTACCCCTTTAAGATTTCATGCTGTATAATAATATGCTATACAGTAAGTGGCAGTGAAGTGGGAGAGAAGGTGTTAAACTTTTAGTCTACTGATCTTTTTGTAAGCTTGATTTTTAATTTTTGCACATAAGGAAAACCTTTCTGTACATAACAGAAGTGAACTTTTTTTTCTTTTAATGCTGTAACTTTAGACCCTATAAAAGCTCTAAAACAGTTTATCCATTATCTATTACTAAGATCAGCAGTTAACAGTTTGAATGAAAAAACATGAAATCAATTGGATCAATTACCATTTGCTTTAGTGGGGAAAAAAATTAAACAATGGGAATGGAAACTGATGGAAACTGAACCATTTGTTTTCCTTTATTGGCATTAAAAGGGCATAAAAACTCATGAAAACTTATCTATATAATTGTTAAATGGTGCAACAGGGCCTTGTTTTTAGTGTACTTGTTATAGCTAACTATAGTTTTTTTTATTATTATAATTTTCTTTTATAAAGTATAGCAAAGGTTAAATTTTTTTCTACTTGGGCCTCAGTAGGAAGAACAGAAAATTGCAAAGCCAAAGACTGGTACATGGTCTTTATATGATAACCTTAAAATTCCCTTTCTGAGCTGTGCTTCACCAACAGCTGGTGGATGTTACCAGTGAGCCTCACGTCACAGTTTGAGAAACACTGACATATAGAAGCTCAGGTAAACATCTGTTGCATTATCTTGATTCAGTTAATTATAATCCATTAACATATATTTGACTGTGGGTTCTATAAAAAAAAAAAAAAAAAACATACTTACCTGCCCAGATCCAGTGCAGCTGCTCTTCCAATGGCTCATGTTTCCTAATGCTCATTGCTGTTTCCTGTGCTGTGTTGTCCCCACAGGAAATGCACACTAAATCAATAGCTGTCTCCTGCGTTTGATCACGTCTATGATGAGTGTGCATGCACTGAATGCGTGAGACAGTAGAGAACACGGAGGTGTGCAGTCTTGTAACTTTTAAACAAAATGAATAAAAGCCTTCAGAGTTTTACTTCGAGCACTGAATCATCTTTGCCTTTTCTTGGATGTGCATAGCAAGCATTTAGCTGGTGAGCTGGAAATTACAAACGTATCTGTTTGATCTATACTTAAAGGGGTTATCCAGGAAAAAACTTTTTTATATATATCAACTGGCTCCAGAAAGTTAAACAGATTTGTAAATTATTTCTAATAAAAAATCCTAATCCTTTCAGTACTTATGAGCTTCTGAAGTTAAGGTTGTTCTTTTCTGTCTAAGTGCTCTCTGATGACACGTATCTCGGGAACCGACCAGTTTAGAAGCAAATCCCCATAGCAAACCTCTGCTAAACTGGGCTGTTCCCGAGACACGTGTCATCATAGAGCACTTAGGCAGAAGTACAACCTTAACTTCAAAAGCTTATAAGTACTGAAAGGATTACGTTTTTTTAATAGAAGTCATTTACAAATCTGTTTAACTTTCTCAAGCCAGTTGATATATATAAAAAATAGTTTTTTCCTGGAATACCCCTTTAACCCCTTAACCCCTTAAGGACTCAGCCCATTTTGGCCTTAAGGACGCAGACAATTTAATTTTTACGTTTTCATTTTTTCCTCCTCGCCTTCTAAAAATCATAACTCTTTTATATTTTCATCCACAGACTAGTATGAGGGCTTGTTTTTTGCGCGACCAGTTGTCCTTTGTAATGACATAACTCATTATATCATAAAATGTATGGCGCAACCAAAAAACACTATTTTTGTGGGGAAATTAAAACGAAAAACGCAATTTTGCTAATTTTGGAAGGTTTCGTTTTCACGCCGTACAATTTATGGTAAAAATGACGTGTGTTCTTTATTCTGAGGGTCAATACGATTAAAATGATACCCATTATTACATACTTTTATATTATTGTTGCGCTTAAAAAAAATCACAAACTTTTTAACCAAATTAGTACGTTTATAATCCCTTTATTTTGATGACCTATAACTTTTTTATTTTTCCGTATAAGCGGAGGTATGGGGGCTCATTTTTTGCGCCATGATCTGTACTTTTTTTTGATACCACATTTGCATATAAAAAACTTTTAATACATTTTTTATAATTTTTTTTTAATAAAATGTATTAAAAAAGTAGGAATTTTGGACTTTTTTTTTTTTTCGTTCACGCCGTTAACCGTACGGGATCATTAACATTTTATTTTAATAGTTCGGACATTTACGCACGCGGCGATACCAAATATGTCTATAAAAAAAATTTTACGCTTTTTGGGGGTAAAATAGGAAAAAACAGACGTTTTACTTTTTTATTGGGGGAGGGGATTTTTCACTTTTTTTTTACTTTTACTTTTACATTTTTTTACATTTTTTTTTACACTTGAATAGTCCCCATAGGGGACTATTCATAGCAATACCATGATTGCTAATACTGATCTGTTCTATGTATAGGACATAGAACAGATCAGTGTTTTCGGTGATCTTCTGCTCTGGTCTGCTCGATCACAGACCAGAGCAGGAGACGACGGGAGCCGCACGGAGGAAGGAGAGGGGACCTCCTTGCGGCGTTATGAATGATCGGATCCCCGCAGCAGCGCTGCGGGCGATCCGATCATTCATTCAAATCGCGCACTGCCGCAGATGCCGGGATCTGTATTGATCCCGGCACCTGAGGGGTTAATGGCGGACGCCCGCGAGATCGCGGGCGTCGGCCATTGCCGGCAGGTCCCTGGCTGCGATCAGCAGCCGGGATCAGCCGCGCATGACACGGGCATCGCTCCGATGCCCGCGGTTATGCTTAGGACGTAAATGTACGTCCTGGTGCGTTAAGTACCACCGCACCAGGACGTACATTTATGTCCTGCGTCCTTAAGGGGTTAAGGACACATGACGTACTGACGTAGGACACATGACGACACTGACGTACACTCCCAATCTATAAGGACACATGACGACACTGACGTACACTCCCAATCTATAACGCGGGGCCACGGGACCCGTGGCTAATAGCGCGCGGCATTGATCGCTGTGCCGCGCACTATTAACCATAGAGACGCGGCGTTCAAAGTTGAACGCCGCGTATAAAGTGAAACCGAAAGCATGCCGGCTAGCTCAGTGGGCTGTTCGCGGCATCCCGAACAGCTTACAGGACAGCGGGAGGGCCCCTACCTGCCTCCTCGCTGTCCGATCGCCGAATGACTGCTCAGTGCCTGAGATCCAGGCATGAGCAGTCAAGCGGCAGAATCATCGATCACTGGTTTCTTATGAGAAACCAGTGATCAATGATAAAGATCAGTGTGTGCAGTGTTATAGGTCCCTATGGGAGCTGGAACACTGCAAAAAAAAGTGAAAAAAAAAGTGAATAAAGATCATTTAACTCCTCCCCTATTAAAAGTTTGAATGACCCCCCTTTTCCCATAAAAAAAAAACACAGTGTAAATAAAGATAAAAATAAACATAAATGGTATCACCGCATGTGGAAATGTCCGAATGCTAAAAATATAACGTTAATTAAACCGCACGGTCAATGGCGCAAAAAAATTCCAAAGTCCAAAATAGTGCATTTTTGGTCACTTTTTATATCATGAAAAAATGAATAAAAAGCGATCAATAAGTCCTATCAATGCAAAAATGGTACCGCTAAAAACTTCAGATCACAGTGCAAAAAATGAGCCCCATACCGCCCCATACACGGAAAAATAAAAAAGTTATAGGGGTCACAAGATGACAATTTTAAACGTATAAATTTTCCTGCATGAAGTTATGATTTTTTCCAGAAGTACGACAAAATCAAACCTATATAAGTAGGGTATCATTTTAATCGTATGGACCTACAGAATAAATATCAGGTTTCATTTTTACCGAAAAATGTACTACGTAGAAACGGAAGCCCCCAAAATTTACAAAATGGCGTTTTTGTTTCAATTTTGTCTCACAATGATTTTTTTTTCCGTTTCACCATAGATTTTTGGGCAAAATGACTGAGGTCATTACAAAGTAGAATTGGTGGCGCAAAAAATAAGCCATAATATGGATCTTTAGGTGCAAAATTGAAAGAGTTATGATTTTTTAAAGGCAAGGAGCAAAAAACGAAAATGCAAAAACGGAAAAACCCCTGGTCCTTAAGGGGTTAATATACTTTTTCCATATACAAAATAAGAAAAAACCCTTAGTACGGCCAACTATTGGAATAGTAAGATTAATGGGGGAAAAAAAAACACAAACACAGATTCAATGTCCAAACACATATTACGTCAATACAGTATCAAGCCCTGATCCTCTGATCTGTAATCCTAAAAAAAATAGTACATCTGGTATGTGAAAGGTTGTGCTTGTGAACGTAAATAAACCAAATAACACAAAATAGTGAAACAACAGAAATATGGTGCCCAGGTTGGTCAGCCCAAACTACAGTGGTTCAGGGACTAATCCTTATTAATATTAGTAAAAGCAATAGCTGGGATAACCCTTTACCCTCTAAATATTAGCAAAGATTTAAACGAAACCCATGAATCATTTGAAGTTGCAATTTGAAGCTATTTAGGCCTCAGTTTAAAATCTGTAACAAAATTATCCCTATACAATACATATTGGCCCTCATTTACTATTCTAAACCCGA
This sequence comes from Hyla sarda, assembly GCF_029499605.1. Lineage (NCBI taxonomy): Eukaryota > Metazoa > Chordata > Amphibia > Anura > Hylidae > Hyla > Hyla sarda. The sequence continues at coordinate 372,132,715 of NC_079189.1, read as the reverse complement.
CTTGTTTTGTCAGGTTTTTCTGGCGCATCTTTGTCTGCGACATGTCGCAGACATTGTGCGCCAGTCTGCGACACGGTGCAACATTTTTTCCCGACGGACCCGATGTGGATTCTCCCAAACCCGAAAAAGGGGCGTAACCCAACATTTCTGAGCTTTCCCACGTATTTATAAAGGTTTCCAACCCGAATTTGTTGAATTGTTGTGGATTTTTTCCCGACAACTCAGAGGAGTTGGAAACCAAAACCAACAAAACCCACGTGCGACAAACAGGATGCGACATAATAATAAATACCAGGGGAAAAAAGCAGTCGGGTAAGAAAGCAAGATAGACTTACAACCCGATTTTCTAAGTAAATGAGGGCCATTGTGTTCAATTTATAACACAACTGCAGCAAATACGTCATTCGAGCTATAATCCGTGTAGTGTTTCAATTTATTGATCACTTCCATATTTTCAACAGTCATTATCTATACATTATTCTCTATGGATATATAACTCTTGCAACAAGCAATCTACATCTGTAGAAAGTAAGATTTTTGGTTTTTATGATAAAAACATTAGGATCGTTAAAAAGTACCGTATTTATCGGGGTATACCACGCACCGGCCTATAACACGCACCCTCATTTTACCAAGGATATTTGGGTAAAAAAAGTTTTTTACCCAAATATCCATGGTAAAATGAGGGTGCGTGTGTGCGCGTGTATACCCCGATATACCCCCAGGAAAGGCAGAGGGAGAGAGGCCGTCACTGCCCGCTTCTCTCCCCCTGCCTTTCCTGGGGTCTAGAGCGCTGCTGTCGGCCCTTCTCACCCCCTGGCTATCGGCGCCGCTGCCCGTTCTGTCTCCCTGACTGTCGGTGCCGGCGCCGATAGCCAGGGGGAGAGAAGCGGCGCCGACAGCCAGGGGGAGAGAAGGGGCAGCAGCACCGATTGCCGGCGCCGCTGCCCCGTTGCCTCCCCCCATCCCCGGTGGCATAATTACCTGAGTCGGGTCCGCGCTGCTCCAGGCCTCCGGCGTGCGTCCCCTGCGACGTTGCTATGCACGGCGCGGCGCACTGACGTAATGCGCTGCGCCGTTCAGCGCATAGCAACGACGCCGGGGACGCACGCTGGAGGCCTGCAGCAGCGCGGACCCGACTCAGGTAATTATGCCACCGGGGATGGGGGGAGGCAACGGGGCAGCGGCGCCGGCAATGGGTGCCGCTGCCCCTTCTCTCCCCCTGGCTGTCGGCGCCGCTTCTCTCCCCCTGGCTATCGGTGCCGGCAATGGGGCGCCGGCACCGATGGTCAGGGGGACAGAACGGGCAGCGGCGCCGGTAGCCAGGGGGTGAGAAGGGCCGACAGCAGCGCTCTAGACCCCAGGGAAGGCAGGGGGAGAGAAGCGGTCAGTGACGGCCTCTCTCCCCCTGCCTTTCCTGGGGTGGTATCGGCGTATAACACGCACACAGACTTTAGGCTAAAAATTTTAGCCTAAAAAGTGCGTGTTATACGCCGATAAATACGGTAAGTACGAGAGGCAATATTTTTTGGCTTATCAAAGTCATATGTTGTCATTTACAATGTATGACAGTATACACAGGGCTGGTACAAGGATTTTTGACACCCTAGGCAAAAGCTAATTTTGATGCCCCCTTGACTCCTCCCCTTGACCCGCCTTTTGACACGCCCCTCCTTACTGCTGAGGAGACACAGTGTAACAAACCTCCTCCCTATGTAATCTCCTTACTACTGGGGTGACACATTGTAACAAACCCCCTCTCTATATAATTACCTTACTACTGTGGTGACACACATCGGGGGTGGGGGGGAGTTATGGTGGTGCTGCTGGCTGAGCTGGTTAAGCTAGTGGTCCGGATGCTGGCTGTCTAACTTTCTTGTGGCTTTCAAGAGGGCACTCTAGGCAGCTGCCTATTTTGCCTATAGGCAGAGCTGGCCCTTAGTATACATTGGAAAGCCAACAGAAGGTAGTGTATTTTCCAATGTAGCACAGCTAATATTAATCGTTGCTCATGATTGGACATAGTTCTGTGAACCGTTTTTATTGTGGTATTATTATTATGGCTGAAGTCTTCCTGGCAGATGAAACCATGGGAAAATATTTCACTCTAGACCTGATGTTAAGCTTTTTAATACATCTCTGAAATAGAAGCTGTGTGTCACATTATTAGTTCAGTAGATAGATAATTTTATCTGCACAGATGTTTGAAAAGTGAACCCTTTACTGTCAACATCAGACAGGGAATATTTGGTGGACATACAGGTCTTTTAGTAGGTGAGTACTATCTTTTAGAAGAAGCAGAAGGTGGGATGGGTAGAAATCTGTTTTTGGCACTTACATAGTTCCACAAGTTAGAGTTGGCTAAACTTAAAACCAATTTAAGAGGCAACACTAAATTGATGCACTGAACAATAATGCACTGAAAGGAGTGATTTTCATTGACTGTTTTTTTTACATTTCTTATATTCTCTTCTTGTAAAACTGAATGATGTGGAATTCTCCAGTGTTCTAAAGCCTGGTTTAACTTAACCTGGGCACCATTGCTGCAACTGGTTAACTCTATACTGTAGGTACCAGGACAAAAGGCTGAAAAGAATGCAGGGCCCTTGGTTTTAATGCTCCATTTGGTCTGCAGGAAGAAGCCAGAAAGATCTTCAGTTTCTTAGCAAACTTCAGATATGTAAAAAGAATGCCAGTTTTTCCTTTAGCTTTGATTGAGCTGAAAGTCCATTAATGGGTCATTGAGCTTATTATATGGGAACACTCCTGTATGTGAAGCTGTGTTCAAACGTGGCAGTACCGGGGTACCACCGCAATTTTTCTGAAATTACAGTAAAAATAGCAAAATTTTACTACTATTTGTATAATCACACAGTCATAATGCAAATTATAGTAAATTTGCACAGTTTTTACTGTAATTTCAGAAAATAGCAGTAAAATGTTGCCAGCACCATGATGTAGTGCCACAAATGAAACACCCTGTGTGAACACAACCTGAAGGTAGAGTAGAGTAACTGACCAGTACTTCATAACCAGTATCTCACAAACATGCAGGGGTGTAACTTTATAGGATGCAGTGGAATCAGTTGCATCGGGGCCCTGGTGTTCAAGGGGACCCAGAAAAAAATGTATTATAAATGGCACATGGTAGACATTGGGCCCGAAGTTACAAGTTACACTTCTGCAAACATGTAGGTAACTAGTGATTTAGCTTCAGGAAGGAAAACATGAAGGAAAATGTGAAGGAAAACTTCTTTTAGTCTACCATTCCACTTTAGCTTTGTGTAGCGTTTTTTGGACTTAATAAATATGCCACAAAAAACTGCCCCCTCATTTTGCTCTCTGACAATGCAGTTTATGTGGAGTTAAAAAAGATAATTAAAAAAATATATATAGGTAGGGTAGTGAAAGCATTTTCTTTTTGTTCCAATTTTTTTTTTCATTACAAGTCATTTGATTCATTTAAGTGACTTTTTAAGGACTTGGTCATTTCAATTCCACCTTGCACTTTTTGGAAAGGCCAAGATTTCCTGGAAAAAAAACAAAACGCCATACCCTCAATGCCATACCCCAATCAAGCCTTGAGCCTAAAAACACTATAAAAGTATGGAAAAACACCGGTTTTATATTTCCATATTGACTCCCAGCAAACATCTGGCCACTACATTTTTGAGAGAAAAAAGGCTATACGCTGTGTATGACGTTCTGTGGTAATTGTTTTTTGTCCTAAAAAGCTAAGTGGAATCTCAGTCTAAGGCTGGGTTCACACCACGTTTTTCAAATACGGTAACCATTTACGGTTTTCCGCAAAAAAACGTATACGACCATATCCGAAACTGTATGCATAGAGAATGCATTTTAAACCGTATTCCAAATGTTGTGTACGGTTGCATCTGTTTTGCCTCGGATACGGTTTTGCAGATTTTTCAACCATAGGCAAAAACGCTGTCGACCACGTTTTTGCCTCTGGATGGAAAACCGTATGCGAACCATATGCGGTTCTTTTAACATTGTTGTCTATGAGAACCGTACACAGAATTTCAGAAGACGGTTGCACACGGTTTTTCTAATCCGTTTTTGGAGTTGACACATGCGCATATCTTTCTAGAATTCATCCCAGACATCCCACTACCACATCCTTTGGAATTTCAATAGAACAATAGTAACTTTATTAAATTGCTGGAAAACTAATTCCAACAAAATAGCAAAACCGTTGGCAAAAACGGATGCAAACAGATAGAACCGTACATACGTTTTGGAACCGTATACGGGGAAAAGCCATATACGTTTTAATTTGGAGTCACACGGTTGTATACGGTTGCATACGGTTTTTGCCATACGTTTTTTAGTGGAAAACCTTATACGGTAACCGTATTTGAAAAACGTGGTGTGAACCCAGCCTTGCACTAAGGCTAGGTTCAGACTACGGAATCTCTGGGCAGAAAATCTCCGCCCGGAGACTCCGAGTGCGGCCAGCGCTGACTGAATCAATAGACTGCAATGTGTTCCCTGCGGATTTCCGCCTGAAGAAAGAGCACCGCCATTCTTCAGGCGGAAATTTACAAGCGGATTTTCCGTTCACAAATTCCGCTTCACAAATTTCGAAGTGTGAATTTGTGAACGGAAACCCATTCGCTACACTATACATTTTAGCAAGCGGAATTTCCGCCTGCAATTTCAAAGCGGAAATGCAGGCGGAAATTCTGTGGTCTGAACCTAGACTAATAATTTACTTGGGAATGTTTCTGCAGATATAATTATATATTTACCACAGGAGTGAACCCATATTGTGGTCCACAAGTGCAGGTCCTCCACTCCAACATAGGTGCACAACTGCCTTTGGGGTTGAGCACCTTGTATCACCTTAGACCACGTTAATGTAATTGTTTCTGCAGATATACTGTCATTCCATTCCAGAAGGAGAAGCCTAACTTGGTTTAAAAGCTCTCTTTGTAACATCCTTTATAAAACAAACTTGTGAGTAGCCTCAACCCTGAACACCTTTCTGAAATCACCTAGCTTAGTGTCTACGTAAATCTTTCGGTGGGGCTTCTAACCTGGTTAAAAATGTCTGTCTTCATTTGACATGATTGTCGGATATAGATCCAGCAGTAGTCAGCTTACCCAGCATAGTTCATAACCTGCACTTCAAAGGAAAGAGAAACAATGGCCAGCACTAAATAAAGGCTTCTTCTTTATTTTGCATCCATAAAACACCATATAGTGGCACAATCCTTGTATCTTAAAACCAGGACAACTTACAGAGAAACACATGGAAAGACAAGTTCTGAGTTATTCATACTCAGGGTTATGTGACGAATAAGGGCCATGGGACCCAAAACACATTCTTCCATGAATTGTTCTGGAATTTACTCTGCATGGATTGTGTTGTTTTTATGAATGCAAAATATTCTGGCCTTCATATCGTTTCTATATGTTTCAGTCAGAATCTGATTGTATTTACCAGGACAGATCATTTTTTGCAATGTTAAACAACATGATCCTGACTGATCAGTTTTTTGGGGAATATTTTCCCCATCCTGTTTGACTTTCTTTTTTTCAGATGAACAAGAAGAAAAAATGTTTTGTTTGCCAACCTGATCTACAATATTGTTAATAGTGATTATGGGGGAGATTTATCAAAACCTGTGCAAAGGAAAAGTTGCCCAGTTGCCCATAACAACCAATCAGATCACGTCTTTCATTTTACAGAGGCCTTGTTAAAAATGAAAGAAGCAATCTGATTGGTTGCTATGGGCAACTGGGAAACTTTTCCTCTGGGCAGGTTTTGATAAATCTCCCCCAATGATTATCCTTTGTTCTGTGCCATCACTGTGTGCATTAACAATGTATTATGATGCACTTAACATTTAGCAATGGCATCACTATATTTACCCTTGTTCTGTGACATAGTGGTGTGACACTGATATATGCAATGAAAGTTTCTTATGACTTCACAGTCTGTATTATCCATGTACTGTGACATTACTATGTCTGTTAGCCTTGTGGAGTGATGGACTTTAGTCACAATGACTGTTTATATCATTCCTTCATTGTGACATCACTGTAATGATTATTTCCGTGCTGTTACATCAGTTTGGTCATTGCTCATGTGCTGTTAACCCACATGTTTATATATTATCTACGTGCAAAGACCTCATTGTGACATTACTGCTTTTATTTTTCTGTATTGTTGTATCATTGTATTTATAATTGTGGTACTGCAGCTTCTCTGTGTTTAATATATTAGAATGTGGCAGGACATCATATGTAACATAAGTGTAAGAATTATTCCAGTGTAATGACATTACTGTGTGCGTTTTTAGTGATGTCAGTGTTACCTAAGGTGACCCAATAGTCCCTTTGCCAGTGGACGCTGGTACTATTAACTAAATGTAAAGTTTGGGAGCCCTAATACAGATTTCTTGTGTATGTCAGTTGGTATACTTGTCCGAAAGTAGCTTCAAGGCTGACAGGAAAAAACACAGAGAAAGTTTCAGGAAGGCTGAACTGTTTATTGCTAACCTAACATTTTTTAATCTTTCTTTAATTTTGCACAGATTAGCAATAACGTGGTGTAGTTGCTGTGGAAATAACATTATTGCATAATAAAGTGTAGTCCTTTACATGCTGTTCGTGTCATGCATGTGCTACGGTCATTTACCTGAGAAACTGATTTTTTGGCCTTTGGCCAGTTGGAAGAAGTCAGGTAATTTATCAGATTGTAACCTCTGGTGCCGCAATTACCATGACTAAGGATTTTGATGACCCAAAACGTGTCAGTGTTTAGTGTCCTGTTATGTTCGTTATTTGTTGAATGAAGCAATAAAGTATTCCTTTTAACTGCATGACAGATGAGGCAAAACTGACGCTTTCTGGAAACTCACACACAGTACCTACTGTGATGCATGGATGAGGGTCGGTTATGTTTTGGGGCTGCTTTGCTGTATCTGGCAGGATGTCTTAAATCTGTACAGAATACAATAAAATCAAGGCATTCAGGAGCGAAATGTGCTGCCCATTGTCGGGAAGCTTGGTCTTAGTCTTAGGTCATGGGTCTTCCAACAGGGTAATAAAGGTTGTTCAACTAAATATTTAGTTCAGGGGATCATCATTTTTGTCTAGACTAATTTCATTATTATGTTTTTCAAAATGCCAAAGCAATGTCTAATTTTCATCAGTTAATTTTTAGTACATTTAATTTTGTTCACTTTGCCTTTTCTTCTACATCTAACCTGAGCCATAACTCATCTCTGCAGAATCTGCCAAACAAACATTTAAGGCTCCCTGCTCTGGTACCCTCCTCCCCTGTATACAAACTATTGTGCTATATAGTAATAGTGCCCCAACATGGTAGTAGTTTGGCACATATGTGCCCCCATGTAGTAGTTATCCCCCCCTCTCCCCACATTGCCCCCATATAGTAGTTAGGCCTCCACACTGCCCCTTATATAGAAGTTAGGCCCTATACTGCACCTATATAAAGTAGTTTAACCCCTAACATTGCCCCCATATAGTTGTTACGCCACACTGCCTCATATAGTAATTAAGCACTTACACTGCCTCAATTTAGTATTATCCACCCCCACTGCCCCTGTATAGTTGTTAGGCGGCTCCCACAGCTCCCACACTGCCCCTATACAGTAAAGGCCCCCTCTGTGCTCTCATATAGCAGTTAGGCCCCTCTGTGCCCCATGTAGTAATTAGGCCCCCACACTACCCTATATAGTAGTTAGGCCCCACACTGCCCCATATAATAGGTTAAAAACTCTCATACCCCCCCATAGTAGTTAGGCCCCTTATTCTGCCCCCATATAGTATTTGGCCCCCCACACTGCCCCCTTTATAGTCATCAGGCCCCCCACACTGTTCCTTTTTCCTTTAGTAAAGGCCCCCTCTATGCTCTCATATAGTAGTTAAACCCCTCTATGCCCCATGTAGTAGTTAGGACCTCACACTGCCCAGTAGCAGTACCTCATACTGCCCCCATATAGTAGTTAGGCCCCTCATACTCTCCCATATTATAATTAGGCCCCCCACATTGCCCCATATGGTAATTAGGCTCCCACACTGCCCCATATAATAGTTAGGCTCCACTGTGCTGCCCCCATATGGCAGTGAGGATCCCCACACTGCCCCATATGTAGCAACATAAAAAAAAACATTACTGTCATACCGCTCCCTATTCTGAGCTTTCCTGACTGTTCTTCCTGATGATGTCCCAGCAGCATTCAGTGGTGCAGTCCAATTGCTACCCCTATGACCACACTTGATACACCCCTGGGCACTATAAGCTTATTCCAGCAGATCAGTATGGTCTAACCTGATAGATTATTTTAACCCCCACAAGGAGGTATTGACTTTTCTGCAGGAAGATGACAGTCCCTAGAATACCTGCTAATTAGTGGCAGTAACAAAGGAACAAAGCCAGGGGTCCTCAGGAGATTTGTCAGTAATGCTACATACCAAAAGGACAAGATGAGAGAGTAGTATGGGATGAAGACAAAGGTCAGTACCAGGAATAGAACACCAGTGTTACGCCTAGCGCTCCGGGTCCCCGCTCCTCCCCGGAGCGCTCACGGCGTCTTTCTCCCTGCAGCTCCCCGGTCAGTCCCGCTGACCGGGAGCGCTGCTCTGTCATGGCCGTTGGGGATGCGATTCGCACAGCGGGACGCGCCCGCTCGCGAATCGCATCCCAGGTCACTTACCCGTTCCCGTCCCCTGCTGTCATGTGCTGGCGCGCGCGGCTCCGCTCTCTAGGGCGCGCGCGCGCCAGCTCCCTGAGACTTAAAGGGCCAGTGCACCAATGATTGGTGCCTGGCCCAATTAGCTTAATTGGCTCCCACCTGGTCCCTGACTATATCTAGCCTCCTCCCTTGCACTTCCTTGCCGGATCTTGTTGCCCTTGTGCCTAGTGAAAGCGTTTTGTGTGTTTAATACCTGTGTACCAGAACTTCTGCTATCTCCCCTGACTACGAACCTTGCCGCCTGCCCCCGACCTTCTGCTACGTCCGACCTTGCTTCTGTCTACTCCCTTGTACCGCGCCTATCTTCAGCAGCCAGAGAGGTGAGCCGTTGCTAGTGGATACGACCTGGTCACTACCGCCGCAGCAAGACCATCCCGCTTTGCGGCGGGCTCTGGTGAAAACCAGTAGTGTCTTAGAACCGGTCCACTAGCACGGTCCTCGCTATCCCTCTCTGGCACAGAGGATCCACCTCCTGCCAGCCGGCATCGTGACAGTAGATCCGGCCATGGATCCCGCTGAAGTTCCTCTGCCAGTTGTCGCTGACCTCCCTACGCTGGTCGCCCAGCAAGCTCGTCAGATCGCCCAGCAGTCGCAACAGATAGCGCAACAAGATCACCAGCTGTCGTACTTGACCACCATGACACAGCAACTCCAGTCACAACTACAGCAAGTACAGTCGCAGCTACAGCAGCAACAACCATCTCCTCCGCCAGCTCCAGCACCCCTTCCGCGGCGAGTGGCCGCTCCTAGCCTCCGCCTGTCCTTGCCGGACAAATTTAATGGGGACTCTAAGTTTTGCCGTGGCTTTCTTTCGCAATGTTCCTTGCACTTGGAGATGATGTCGGATCAGTTTCCTACTGAAAGGTCTAAGGTGGCTTTCGTAGTCAGCCTTCTGTCTGGAAAAGCCCTGTCATGGGCCACACCGCTCTGGGACCGCGATGACCCCGTCACTGCCTCTGTACACTCCTTCTTCTCGGAAATTCGAAGCGTCTTTGAAGAACCTGCCCGAGCCTCTTCTGCTGAGACTGCCCTGCTGAACCTGGTCCAGGGTAATTCCTCCGTTGGCGAGTACGCCATACAATTCCGTACTCTTGCTTCTGAACTATCCTGGAATAATGAGGCTCTCTGCGCGACCTTTAAAAAAGGCCTATCCAGCAACATTAAAGATGTTCTGGCCGCACGAGAGACTCCTGCTAACCTGCATGAACTCATTCATCTAGCCACTCGCATTGACATGCGTTTTTCTGAGAGGCATCAAGAGCTCCGCCAGGAAAAAGACTTAGATCTCTGGACACCTCTCCCACAGTCTCCACTGCAATCTGCGCCTAGGCCTCCCGCCGAGGAGGCCATGCAAGTGGATCGGTCTCGCCTGACCCTGGAAGAGAGGAATCGCCGTAAGGAAGAGAATCTTTGTCTATACTGTGCCAGTACTGAACATTTCTTGGTGGATTGCCCAATCCGTCCTCCACGTCTGGGAAACGCACGCTCGCACCCAGCTCTCGTGGGTGTGGCGTCTCTTGATGCCAAGTCGGCTTCTCCACGTCTCACGGTACCTGTTCGGATTTCCACTTCAGCCAGCTCTCCCCTCTCAGCCGTGGCCTGCCTGGACTCTGGAGCTTCTGGGAATTTTATTCGGGAATCCTTAGTGAATAAATTCCGCATTCCGGTGACCCGTCTTGTCAAGCCACTCCACGTTTCCGCGGTCAACGGAGCCAGGTTGGATTGTACCATACGCTTCCGCACGGAGCCCCTTCTAATGAGCATCGGATCTCATCACGAGAGGATTGAACTTTTGGTCCTCCCCAATTGCACCTCGGAAATTCTCCTTGGACTTCCCTGGCTTCAACTTCATTCCCCAACCCTGGATTGGTCCACTGGGGAGATCAAGAGTTGGGGGCCCTCTTGTTCCAAGGACTGTCTAAGACCGGTTCCCAGTAACCCTTGCCGTGACTCTGTGGTTCCCTCAGTATCCGGTCCCCCTAAGGTCATTAAGGACTCTGCCTGCCACAGGAAATGCCCCTCCCCCCCTCCCAGTTCCATCAGGCAAGCTTCTGTGTCCCCTCATGGCCCTCGTCCTGGTGTCACACTGCCCCGTGCCAGGTCTCGCCCTCTGCCCTCTCTCCCCATTCCCACTCCTGCGGTTCTGCCTGCCGTTGAGGAATCCCTCCATCCTTTCCCGGTGTCCTCATCCCAGGGGAGGCAGTTAACCGATAAAGAGAAGGGGAGACCTAAGGGGGGGGGTACTGTTACGCCTAGCGCTCCGGGTCCCCGCTCCTCCCCGGAGCGCTCACGGCGTCTTTCTCCCTGCAGCTCCCCGGTCAGTCCCGCTGACCGGGAGCGCTGCTCTGTCATGGCCGTTGGGGATGCGATTCGCACAGCGGGACGCGCCCGCTCGCGAATCGCATCCCAGGTCACTTACCCGTTCCCGTCCCCTGCTGTCATGTGCTGGCGCGCGCGGCTCCGCTCTCTAGGGCGCGCGCGCGCCAGCTCCCTGAGACTTAAAGGGCCAGTGCACCAATGATTGGTGCCTGGCCCAATTAGCTTAATTGGCTCCCACCTGGTCCCTGACTATATCTAGCCTCCTCCCTTGCACTTCCTTGCCGGATCTTGTTGCCCTTGTGCCTAGTGAAAGCGTTTTGTGTGTTTAATACCTGTGTACCAGAACTTCTGCTATCTCCCCTGACTACGAACCTTGCCGCCTGCCCCCGACCTTCTGCTACGTCCGACCTTGCTTCTGTCTACTCCCTTGTACCGCGCCTATCTTCAGCAGCCAGAGAGGTGAGCCGTTGCTAGTGGATACGACCTGGTCACTACCGCCGCAGCAAGACCATCCCGCTTTGCGGCGGGCTCTGGTGAAAACCAGTAGTGTCTTAGAACCGGTCCACTAGCACGGTCCTCGCTATCCCTCTCTGGCACAGAGGATCCACCTCCTGCCAGCCGGCATCGTGACAACCAGAAAGCAGGCAATCTAAAGGACAAGGCAGAAAGAAAGGACAGTAACAAAGTCACCGAGATCAGGATCAGATTCAAACTGCATTTAACAGAAAATTCACAGGAAAAGGAGCAAGGAAAAGAGTGTATCCCTATGTAGTAGTTAGACCCCACACTGCCCCATATAGTAGTTAGACACCTCATACTTCCCCCATATAGTAGTCAGGCCTCTCATACTGCCCCAAATAGTATTTAGGCCCCTCATACTGCCCAATACAGTAATTAAGCCTCCACACTGCTCCATATACTCTTGTAGTTAGGTCCCATTGTGCTGCCCCCATATAGTAGTTATGACCCTTCTATAAAAAAAAAAAAAACAATACTCACCTGTCAAACTGCAACTGTCAAACTGCTCTCACCTGTCAAACTACTCACCTGTCAAATTGCTTCTCCTGGATCCTCCCAATCCTCTGCTTCCCTGCTGGTTCTTTCCTCTGGATGTCCCAGCAGCGTTCAGTGGTGCAGTTCAACTGCACCCCCTGTGACCACAGTCGATAGAACCCTGGGTACTATTAGCCTACCCAGGCAGGTTAGAATGATCTAACCTGATAGATCCCTTTTAACCCCTGCATATAAATATTGACTTTTTTGTAGGGAGGTCACAGTCCCTAGAATACTTGCAAATTAGTGACAGTAGCACAAGGAACAAAGCTTTGACAGGTCTGCCAGGCTGTTGGACAGTGTAGCCATCAGAAGGGGGTTCCCAGTTGTGTACCCCACTCAAAACATTCATATGTCTCAACTGATCACTTTATCATCTGATTAAATGTTTGCTAATAATTTTCTTATGTTTTTCAAACTGTTGTGTATACTTTTATACTGGTCTGTGACCTGGTGACCAAACATGGCTTTTAATAGCCTCCAAAGTTGCTGACTTTTCCTGTTCCCATAAACTGCTGGGGAAATAAGAACATTTTAACACTTACAAAGATTTATTATTTAGCAGAGAGAAGCACTTTAATATACTTATCAAAACAAACATTTCCCCATGCTTATGTACAGAAAACTTTAACTTGCATTGAAACACTTTCTCAGCTTTTTTGTTATCCTGCCAGCACACATCATGAGGACTCATTTATTCTTTCATGTGACAGGAACACCCTGCTGGAAAACATATTGTAGGCCTTGGGACAGAAGTAGTGAATCATTGTAATTGGTGGTCTCTTGTATATATGATATACAGACATCTGTAACTCTGCATGCCACTTGCAGTGTGGGGTTAATTGGTTCTTAAAAGATAGTAACACAATGCAAAAATTTTTGAACCCGTGATAGAGAACGTGTAACCAGATGGTACTCAGCATGTCTGTATGTCCCCCTCCATTTTCAGACAGGGTCTATGTTTTTTGTTTTTGTCATTTAGGGGTAAGAGAAGAATGAATGTGGTCTAAAGGATGTAAACTGTGTACTTTATATCTAAACATAAGAAAGAAAACTTCAGGCAAAACTAACTTAAGTTAGCTGATGGCGGGGGGGCTTGTGACCGGTGGGACCCCTGCGATCTCCGGAACAGGACCCCAGCTGTCAGTGAGGAGCATGTGTTGTCTACCGTTAGATGGCACATGCTTCATTTATTTCCATGGAAGTGCTGGAGAAGCCGATTACTGTTCTTGGTTTCTTCGGTGCTCCCAAAGAAATAAATGAAGCGCGTGCCACCTGTAGCATGCGCTCCTCACTGAGAACAGGGTTCAGTTCCCACTGCAATCAGCTACTTATAAGTTAGTTTTGGCTGGAGTTCTCCTTTAATAACTGCAATTTGCACTTTCCATTAAGAACAAACAAAACAAAACTTCTTATAATAAAAAGAAGTTATACCATGCTTAGTTGGTTGTCTTTTTTGCGGTCTGCTCTTCTGGCTTGTCCTTATGATCCCAAGCTTTCTGCGTTTTAATAAACTGTTCTGTTCCTCTCAAGCCCTCTCTTGGAGTCTTTCCACTTTGTGTGGTTTGCCTTTGGATTTGAATGATCAGGGACAGCTTCCTTTTTTGATAAATGGGAGAGGGACTTGGGTACCACCTTGGATTCTTCTTTGGTTGGTAAGATCTGTGTCTTAGCCCATGGTATGTCAGCTGGTTCCGCTGCTAAAGAAAATGTGGTGGCCCAGTACAGGAGTTGCACCCCTGTACCCTTGCTGCCCTGTCAGGCAGACTCCATTCCTTCACCTATGTTCCATAAATAGTACTAAGTGCCTATGTTATTCAAAGTAATGTGTATATAACTTGTCATATACCTTTAAATACTGTTGTGATGTGTTGTAACCAAGGAAGGTACCAGTGACCATGTGACCTACAGGGTGACCTATGGGACTCCTCCCGAGTCTCCCCCATATAAACCTTGGGTGAAGCTAGTTCACTCTCTTGTGTTGTTGCTGCTGAGGAACAGTGAGGTCAAGTCCTGAGAGAGGGTCTGGTGTCCTGAGGAGGCCTAAAGCCTACCACGCAGCCAAGCTTCAACTAATCCAGTGCCCCACAGATGAACATCAAAACCTGGTAAGCTACATACGGGGTGAAGTCAGTCTAGTCAAGTCAGTCACGATCAGTCTGTATACAGTCGGCGTGGGCCTGCAGCAAAATGTCCAAATCCACTACAAGTCCCAGCGAGCCCTAGACTCTCTGAAGTCACTGGTCACCTCCTTGGGCCTAACTGAGCTGTCAAGACTATTAAACCTGTCTACCTCAGTAAAGCTGCCGTTGTTCCGTAACTTGGCGTCAGAGTAAATATTTGCCCTGTGCCTAGCCCAGGACATTTGGGTTGTGCAGAGGTTAAACCACGGCCTGGCGTCATGAATAAAAGGGGTTAATGCCATCTGCACTCATCATACCCTCACCACAACTTTTGTCATCACGAACTGAATACGGGTGTGTGCCTTATGCAAAAGTCTGAACTGTGTCCAGTATTGCAGAGTAAAACACACGAGTGTGCGACAAAAATTGTGCCAGAAAGTGTACGGGACTTTATCAGTGAAAAGTGTTTATTCCAAAATAAATTATTATTGTGAAATTGAGGGGAGGTGAATAAAAGTCCGCCATTGTGAACTGCATAAAGTCTGTACCTGAAAGCGTTAACCTGGTCCGGTGTTTCCCACACGGGTGAGCGGTTGCAGCTCCGCCCCTGTCAGTCCCCAGCAGTGATGCCTCTTCAATCCAGCGAAGAGGAGCCAAGGAGCCTCCTTGTGTTGCACAGGGGAAGATTTTTCTGATCAGACCTAAACAGGAAGTTCCCTAGGCGCAGCCATCTTGGAGGTTCCGGTTACTATGCTCAGCTCCGGCTGTTACCTGCAAAGTCAGCGCTGTTGTACAAGCTCTGAATACACCACCAATCATCAAAGCCAAGTCTCCGGTACCTGAATCTGTCATTGCTGTCCCGTTAAGTCCGGTCACAAGGCTTTTTATCTCCGGGTGCCTGCAAAATAGAGGGGAGTGTCTGCTGTAGTACCCCCATCATTCAAACCGGAGCCCTGCAGCACCTCATCAGCTCTCTTAAAGGAGAACACACCCCATTCTTCTTAAAGCGACAGCGCACTCAAAAAGCAACAAGATGTCGGAACCCAGCACCACAGATCAACCGGCCCCTTCATCTCCAGCGGCGAGGTCATCACCTGTCCCAGAAGCCAGGGGCCTGCCTCTCCAGCTTCCAGCAAGCAACAACAGTCCTGGTGTCTCCACGTCTGCATCAGTATTCATGGGGAACCCTATCCTTCCCACCTACAATGGACATGTTCCCCTGCCCAGAGTCCAGAAGTAAATGTTCGAAACGCTGCTTTCACGCTGCGGGGGTTGACCATGCCCCCCCGTGACATCATGGTCACGCCCCCTCAATGCAAGTCAATAGGACTTGCATTGAGGGGGTGTGGCTGTGATGTCAAGAGAGGCGTGGGCGACAGCCGCAGCGCAAAAACAGTGTTCGGAACATTTACTTCTGGACGCTGGCCAGTGAAGTACCCCTTTTAAAGTCCCTGATTCCGGGTTCATTGGTGCAGGTCAAAAAGGGTCTTTTGTGGCACTTCTTGACGACTGGTCGCATGGTTATCCCTCTCCACTGGAAGTCACCCACAGTTTTGTTGCTGGTGGAACTTAAAGGGGTTATCCACCATAAGGTGATTTTAGTACATATCTGGCAGACAGTAATGGACATGTTTAGGAAGGATCTGTGCTTGTCTTGGGGCTAAATAGCTATACTATGGCTAGCTTTTTGGAAACTGGTATTTTCTATTTGAGTTTTCTTCTTTTGCCTACAAATCCCATAATTCCATTTTCCTCCCTCCCACACATCAGCCACCCCACCCATTGAAACATAAATGATAGGCTTGTGCAATTAGTTTCGGACGTAATTAGTTTTTGCCCGAATTGTTCATATTAATCCGAAATTGTAATAAAACGAATTGTACATGCATATGAAATTGTGAAAAATTTATTTAATTTTTGTTAAAACAAAATTTGTTTTCATTTAGAAGCAAGGGACCATTTAATAAAGTGTGTGTGTTTCACTTATTTTTTCTCTATTTTTTTAATTTTTTTAGGTAGTACTACTACTCCCAGCATGGAATAGACTTTCCCATGCTGGGAGTAGTAGTCCCTGTACTAATAGACACATCACCCTGGGTATCAGTCTGACACCCGATGCGATCGTCCATAATATTGTAGAGATGTGGAGCGGCTCTATACAGCACTCGTATCTCTGCTCTGTACTCCGGCCAGTGATGTGAATAGAAAATCATTCATTCATATTTGACTGATGGGGATTGGCTGGATGGTTGCAGCCAATCACCGCTCTGTGGGAAATATAAATGAGTGAGTGGCCGGCCAGAGTATAGTGCAGAGATGCGAGTGCATGAGAAAGCCGCTCCATCTCTGCAATAGACAGGACGATCACATTGGGTGTCAGTAGTGATACCCGCTGTGATCTGTTCTTACCTGCAGGTACTACTACTCCCAACATGGAGCACACTCTTCTCCATCCTGGGAGCTGTAGTACCTGCATTAATAGACAGATCTCAGCGAGTGTAACTTCTGACACCTGTTGCGATCTGTCTATTAATACAGGTACTACAACTCCTGACACCCGCTGTGATTCTCCTGTATAATGTATAGATGAGGCCGGCCGCTCTTCTATGGTCCCCAGCACTGACGTATATATACACATATTCATATATCCCACAGAGAGTTGTTATTGGCTGGAACTATCTGTCCAATCACAGCTCTCTGTGGGAAGTATGAATAGGTGTATATATACGGCAGTGCAGGCGACCATAGAAGAGCAATCGGCTGCATCTGTACATTATGCAGGGGGATCGCAACGAACCCCGGCGATCTGTCAATTAGTACAGGTACTACTACTCCCATCATGGAACAGTGTTTAAACAGTACCTAAAAAAATGTAAAAAATAAAGAAAAAAGTGAAAAACACACACATTACATTTTTATTATTGTCGGCTACATTTTTAGTGCCCTGCCCGCCCACATAAATTGATCCCTGTTTAAAAATTAATTAAAACATTTGTTATAAAAAAAGATACATTTCGTTAGATACAATTTTTTCCTTCACTACTGAATCTTTTTTATTTTAGTTTTTTAATGGTGCCCTACTAAATTTTATTAAAAAAGGAATCTCCATCTCCAATAACCATAAAAACGAATAACAAAATTGGCCGAAAACTAAAATAAAACTAACGACATGTATAATGAATAGATCCGAAATGATGAATTCATCCAAAAGCCGAACAGTTTCCGAATAGAACCGAAAAAAAAAATATATGAATGCATCCGAAAACAGAATAAAACGAATTACTGTATCCCAAAGGTTTAACAGAACCCAAAAAAATGTTATCCGAAAAAAAAAAAAAAACATTTTTGGTTGTGCACATGTCTAATAAATGAGCTGCATCCATTCAAAAGAACTGTGGTTTTCAATCAGGGTGCCTACAGCTGTTGCATTAGTTGCAGATTGATCAGATTGATCAAGCGATCGCTCCACCCATTGAAGCAGATAGGCTCCCTGTCATCAGCTGACTAGTGAGTCAGGTCTCGGCGGCATTGCAACCTGGGAAAGATCTGAGACAACAGTAATTTTGTATGCTGGTAAAAATAAATATTGGGGTGAAAATCACATAAGAATTGTGAGAAAACCATCACACACAGGTACAGACACTATATTATGAACTACACTAACTTTACAGCCCCTGTAGCATAGTCAAATAAAAAAAAATCCTGGAATATCACTTTAAGGAGAATAAGGGAGATAATTGCTGGGGAATGTGAACGCTTTGACTGTTTTACTTCTGTGTGGCTTCTTTGGCAGCTTTTCAAGAATTCCAAGTTTCTTGGGCTGATTTTGTGTCTTTCCCATCCCTTCTACCATGTTTTAAAGGAGTTCTCTCAGCTAAAACGTTTAACCCCCACTGTGCCCGGGCTGTAAAACTATACATAATAACCTTTCACTTACCTGCCTACGATCCCCCGTTGTTCCGATATCGCCGCAGGTAAGTGAAAGATTATTATGTATAGTTTTACAGCCCGGGCACAGCGGGGGTTTAAAGTTTTAGCTTAGAGAACTCCTTTAACTTTTTCCATATACTCTCTTTCTTACTTTTTGCTCTTTTCTTCCCCACCCCCTTTTTTTCTCTTCTTTCGCCTTTTTAATTTATGTTTTTCTGTTGTTTTTTCCTTTTTGCCTACACCCTTGACATATATATATATATATATACACATGCCTAGATCCCAGATCTTTGCCCAGTGCAGGTTGGGATCACCTTGGTGCCTGCTGTCTGCAGTGTACTTACTACCTTCTGTTAGGCAAGCACTTTTGTTGACATTTTATTTTGTTTTATTTTCTATGTATGAAAAACAATGGGGGAGATTTATCAAAACCTGTGCAAAAGAAAAAGTTGCCCATAGCAACCAATCAAATCGCTTCTTTCATTTTGCAGAGGCCTTGTTAAAAATGAAAGAAGCGATCTGATTGGTTGCTATGGGCAACTGGGCAACTTTTCCTCTGGACAGGTTTTGATAAATCTCCCCCAATTACTTTTTTTTTGCAAATGTATATTTGTTTATTCATGTCTTTTTCTCATTCGCTATTTCTGTTTTCTCTGTAATTGGGACACGTATTTTATTTTGCTGATGTCAATAAAAAACGATTATACATAGTAGGAAGAAGTTATCATCACTTTCCCACTATTTTCTAACTTCTAAGGTCATATATAACATTATTAAAAGGGAGACCCCTTCAAAACTGTATAGTTATATTGTAGGGTACCTCAAACTAGTTCTGAATCATTATGTGCAGTAACTGGGCATGGGCAGAAATTTTTCCAAATGGGGTCCGTGTCGGCACTTGCTTTATGCATTCTCTATGGAAGAGCTGAAGACACACAAGCACTGTACACTGGTATCTCCTGCACTTACATAATGATAGCTAGGAGATAGATAGTTATGACAGAGAAGTAAGATTATAAATATGAGGTAGATAAGAAAAAAAAATTAAATAGATATGAGAGATAGATAAATATGAAATAGGTAGATAGATACGATAAGAAAAATATTAGATAGATAATAGATATGGAATAGATAGATAAATTAGATAATTTTAAGATATATGAAAAGCAGATATAGAATGGATATAACGATAGATAGATACAAAAGTCCAAATAAGCAGCACATCCGCTGGAGTATAGACACATTAGGTGCACGCCATCATCAGGTTCCTGGTCAGGGAATCCAGCATCAATCCGAGGAAAGGATTGCAGCACACACGGATATTCAGATAAAGTGCAGAGTTTATTGCATCCTCATGTGAAGATGCAATAAACTCTGCACTTTATCTGAATATCCGTGTGTGCTACGATCCTTTCCTTTGATAAATACCGTATTTATCGGGGTATAACATGCACCGGCCTATAACATGCACCCTCATTTTACCAAGGATATTTGGGTAAAAAAAAGTTTTTTACCCAAATATCCTTGGTAAAATGAGGGTGCATGTGTGTGTGTGCATGCGTATACCCCGATACACCCCTAGGAAAGGCAGGGGGAGAGGGGCCGTCGCTGCCCGCTTCTCTCCCCCTGCCTTTCCTGGGGTCTAGTGCCCTGCTGCCGCCGCTTCTCTCCCGCTGGCTGTCTGCGCCGCTGCCCGTTCTCTCCCCCTGACTATCTGTGCCGGCGCCCCATTGCCAGTGCTGATAGCCAGGGGGAGAGAAGCGGCGCCGACAATGGGGCAGCGGCGCCGATAGCCATTGGGAGAGAAGGGGCAGCGGCACCCATTGCCGGCGCCGCTGCCCCGTTGCCTCCCCCATCCCCGGTTGTATAATTACCTGTTGCCGGGGTCGGGTCTGCGCTGCTTCAGGCCTCCGGTGTACGTCCCCTGCGTCGTTGCTATGCGCTGCACGGCGCGGCGCAATGACGAGTGACGTCATTGTGTCTCGCAGCGCATAGCAACGACGCAGGGGATGCACACCGGAGGCCTGAAGCAGCGCGGACCCGACCCCGGCAACAGGTAATTATACAACCGGGGATGGGGGAGGCAACGGGGCAGCGGCGCCGGCAATGGGTGCCGCTGCCCCTTCTCTCCCCCTGTCTGTCGGCGCCGCTGCCCCATTGCCGGCGCCGCTTCTCTCCCCCTGGCTATCGGTGCCGGCAATGGGGCGCCGGCACCAACAGTCAGGGGGAGAGATCGGGCAGCGGCACCGATAACCAGGGGCAGAGAAGGGCCGGCAGCAGGGCTCTAGACCCCAGGACAGGCAGGGGCAGGGAAGCCGGCAGTGGTGGCGGTCTCTGCACCTGCAAAGCCGCTGCAGTTCATTGATTTAAAGTGCCCGCTTTAAATAATTGAACTGCAGCGGCTTATCAGCGTATAACACGCAGGTAGACTTTAGGCTAAACATTTTAGCCTAAAAAGTGCGTGTTATACGCCGATAAATACGGTAGATAGATATGAGATAGATGGATATAATTTTTCTTATCCCTGTGCATGAGCTGAGTGACATAAAAAAAGAGCCATACAGACTTTCTCTTTTTTCTGTATATAAATTCAAACAGTTGCAAGGCATAATCCATTTTTGCTACTGGAAGGAGACTATGGAAACATGCCTTCTCTTTATCGATTGTATACTTTGCTGAACACTCCAGTATTGATTTGAAGGCCAATGATAAACCACAGAATTGTTCCTTTATTCTTACAGGCACCAAGTATTTGTCAATATCGTGCTCTGAGGCAGCACTATAGAGTTCTGATAAATAATTCATCTACTGCATTTGTCTTTTTCCAAATTTTTCTGCATTCTTTATTTGTAGCAGATGCACATATTGGCATTCTGAATAGATAAGAATGGGACATATATCAGTCGTTCTTAAGTAATTTCAGCTAAGATGCAGGAAAATAAGTACAGCATTGGATGTACTGGGTCTTAATGAAAAATACCCAATTATTGTTTTATTTATTAAAAGAGAGAATTGTATTGTTGTCTTAGTGAAAGATTTAACATGTCTTATCGTGATTATAGGTTTTGCGTTGCAAAGACATATGTGTATTGTATCTTGCTTTAGACCAATACATTTCACCAATAAGTGGCCTCCTTGGCTCATCACTATCCACAAGCATGCCATGTGGTAAAAAAAAGTGTGGTACAAAAAGCTTCCTATGCATCATGCAAAGATAATATTGTGTAATGTGCAGGCCCAATGAAAAATTTATTCACAAAAGGTGGTTTCAACGCCTTAAGTTTTGGGAACTAGTAAGGCAAAGGCCTATGCACATCTGCTGCTTAAAAAAACAAAAAAAACACTTTTCAACAAGAAAGGGAAGTTTTCACAAGTTTTCAACAAGAAAGGGAAGGTCCCAAAAACAGAGAGTTTCAAATGATTCACAAGGAATGACACTGTTTATCAATAAAGCACTTAGCCCAAAAATCCTGGTCTGTGCCTTATGAATTCCTAACATATATTTATACCAATATTACATAATTATAAACTGAAATACAAAAAAAAAAACTCAATCTAAACTATTATAAAGATCTGCACTCTAAAAGCCAGTCATGGTCTTTCAATTCTGAGCCTTGCAATGTGTCCAGACAGCAATTTTTATTCACATATATGACATTGCCATACCTAAGCCTGAACCTGATGAACAGTGGTACAAACTGGGCACAGCCTATTGGGCACTGGAATAACATAACTGTGATACTATTTTTTGTTTTGCAATTGGCTGCATCTTGTAAAGCTGCTGGTTGGCAGACATGAGCGTTCCATGTGTCCTTGTATTTACCAGCGTTATGTGACATCTTTTGTGCCATTTACCTGCCGTGCTTCCTGATTTTGCTGCTCTGGAGTGTCTTCTCCTGCAGTTCCTGCTCTGTCTTCTAGGGTCCGCACGCGAGCACTGACGGAATCTTATAGAGGCTGTCCTGATTCTCTCTGTCTACTGTACCTGTGTTCCTGATCCTGCCTGTTCAGCTCTGTTATCTTTAGTGTCTCTTTGCCCCGTTCTGCCTGCCTGGTCGGTTGTCACCTGTGGCCTAGTGGGTCCACACCTGTGGGGCATTACACATCTTAATAATAAAAAATAAAAAACAATTGAAGTTTCCAAAATGGTATTTCTCAGAATTTTTTTTTATTATTTCACTTCAGAATCTCTTCAGTTGTTGGACAATGCTACATAGATCACCAAATTAGATCTCAATCTCAAAGTATGTTCTTCCACTCCTGAGCTCTCTCAGTCCAGGAAAGTCCAGCCAAAATACTATGGCCATGTGAAAGTTATTTCTAATGCTGGGATACGCAGCATATATAATACGTTTTATATTACAGTGGCCCAAGATATATATTGGGAAATATCTGTTTAAATATTCCAACAAATTGCTCACCATCTCTAGATGAATGTCTTGAAGGGTGTAGTTTCCAAAATGGGGTCACCTTTTGGTGGTTTGCATTGAACTGGTACAGTGCTGGTTGCATTCCATGACCAAATGGCATTCTTTCCCTCTGTTCTGTACCCAAACAGCAGTTTACAATGTACTTTGGAGAAAAATGTATGTATATTTTTTTATGTGACTAAATCCTAATAAATTCTATAACACACCTGTCAAAATGTTGCAGCACCACTATATTAGTGCCTTGAATTGTGTAGTCACCAAAAGAGGGTCCTTTTTTAGTGGATTACCTCCAGGCCTCTGCGAACCTAAAATGGTGCCTGAAAACATCCTCAAAAAGGAAACCCCAAAAGGTGACTTCTGAAGTTGGAGACAAGTACCACATTAGGGCCCCAAATACAATATTTCTGAAGACCAGAAAATCAGGGCTATAAATATTGTGCAGTGTTTCTCTGTTAACACTTTACATGAAATGTTTAAAAATGTTGTATCTGCAAAATAAATAAATAAATAAAGGTTAAAATTTTACATAAAGGGTTAACAAACTTTCTAAATGTTGTTAAGAATTCTTTGAGAGTTGCATTTCTTTTTTACATAGAGAGATTCATGGGGGGTCTGGTATATACAGGGTGGGCCATTTATATATATACACCTTAATAAAATGGGAATGGTTGGTATTAACTTCCTGTTTGTGGCACATTAGTATATGTGAGGGGGGAAACTTTTCAAGATGGGTGGTGACCATGGTGGCCATTTTGAAGTTGGCCATTTTGAATCCAACTTTTGTTTTTTCAATAGGAAGATGGTCATGTGACACAAACGTATTGGGAATTTCACAAGAAAAACAAAGATTTGGTTTTAACATAACTTTATTCTTTCATGAGTTATTTACAAGTTTCTGACCACTTATAAAATGTGTTCAATGTGCTGCCCATTGTGTTGGATTGTCAATGCAACCCTCTTCTCCCACTCTTCACACACTGATAGTATCTGTAGTTTCAGATGCTGCACATCTCGTATCTTCACAGCATAGACAATTGCCTTCAGATGATGGCCGCCATGGTCACCACCCATCTTGAAAAGTTTCCCCCCTCACATATATTAATGTGCCACAAACAGGAAGTTAATATCACCAACCATTCCCATTTTGTGTAAGGTGTATCCATATAAATGGCCCACCCTGTAGATCTCTCAAAGCCACTTTATAACTGAACTGGTGCCTAAAAAGATTCTGCATTTTTTATGGGAAATTTTTAAAATTGATTTTAAACCTGTAATTTGTACTACATTCTAGAAAAATAAAATAAATGAAGAAAACGCCTAAATAAAAACATAAACCACTACATAAAAAAACATTATTATGAATCTCACTGATTTACTCATTTTTGTGCTATCAAGATCCATTTAAATGGGAAACTGACATACTAAACCCAATATACTGGGTTATAGTGTGGGTGAACAGCATTATAATGCAGAGATATGTCATTTTAATCTTTTAGCTGAATTGTGCAGCTCTGCACAATGGAGGTGGGGAGCCAGCAGGCTTTCACGTCCTAGTGACGTGAGAGTGAATATTTTGCATATTCTTCACAGGGGTGGGCCAGAGTGGGAAATATGGAGGAGGCAGGGGAGCATGCGAACGGCTCCCCACCTCCATTGCGCAAAGCTGCCCAATGCGGCTAAAAGCATAAAGGGACATAACTCTGCTGCTATTTTATTAATTCCAGTAAGTGACCTTGTATTTTAATGCTGTTCACCCACCCTATAACCCAGTTTATTGGGTTCAGTGTCAGTTTCACTTTAAAAAGCAGAGCATTGCAGTTTAAAACTGTTATTTTTTTCCTAATCTTCTATGAATTCATTTAAAAACAAAAATCACTAAACATATCAAGGTACATGTACTACCAATCACTTTACCTGAGAATAACTTTCCAATGCTTTTATTTATTTAGGAAATTCTGAGACTTTTTGACACAATGGTAGCAGCGTGTAGGGGCAAAAGTGTCTAAAAATGTTTGTGGGATTTTGCCCAACATTTTTTTTGTGGGACTTGCACAGAAAAGTTGCTACTCCATGCTGTTGTCTATCACTGACGACAAAAACCACACATTTCTTGAATAAGTAAAAGCATTGGAAAAGAAATTCCACATAAAGAGACTTATAATAAGTTTGAAAATGGGGCTGCCTCATGAAGTCCAAAATAGACCACATCTTCAAGGGGTTTAAGCTTTTAGAGAAAAATAGAATTCCACTTCTATAGGAGCTTACCAGACAGCACCTCAATGGTTGCATTTGGTCATGTTTGTAACTCATGCTATGTAAGACAGTTTTTGTATTTGGAAACCCCACCATACAATTAAAGGGGTATTCCAGGAAAAACTTTGTTTTTTATATATCAATTGGATCCAGAAAGTTTAAAAGATTTGTAAATTACTTCTATTAAAAAATCTTAATCCTTTCAATAATTATCAGCTGCTGAAGTTGAGTTGTTTTTTTCTGTCTGGCAACAGTGCTCTCTGCTGACATCTCTGCTTGTCTCGGGAACTGCACAGAGTAGGATAGGTTTGCTATAGGGATTTGCTTCTAAACTGGGCAGTTTCCAAGACACGTGTCATCAGAGAGCACTTAGACAGAAAAAGAACAACTCAACTTCAGCAGCTCATAAGTACTGAAAGGATTAAGATTTTTTAATAGAAGTAATTTACAAATCTTTTTAACTTTCTGGAGACAGTTGGTATATATATATATATATATATATATATATATATATATAAAGTTTTTTCCTGGATAACCCCTTTAAAGACCAAAATATCTTGAATGACAAAATTAAAGCTTCTTGTATACTACACAATTTGAAGTTCTTCTGTTGTTAAGGCTGGATCATCCGAATTTAAAGCTTGAAGCTCATCTTTGAGTAATGTTTTTTTCATCTGACGTCCTTTGAGAGTTGGCACAAGCACATAGCTTATACTATAGTTATTGCAAGAACGGAGAAGCTATCCTCTCAATAATTCACACAACCTTGTAAATACTATTTGTTTGTATACAAATCTAATGGTTCCCTAACCAATGTACTGAGATAGCACTCTGGTGACAAGACAAGTTGTGCTGTCGTCTTCCATATGCTGGAGTCCCAAGTTCTCTACATTTTAATTGGTTCCCTGCAGAATAACATTTATAAGCATATGGTCTGTAGAATGCTGAATATGCTTATGTTAGCCAGTACTTTAGGTGGCACTAAGCTCTGTACAACAAGAAAGCATGATTGCAGAGGATT
Source organism: Hyla sarda (assembly GCF_029499605.1). Taxonomy (NCBI): domain Eukaryota; kingdom Metazoa; phylum Chordata; class Amphibia; order Anura; family Hylidae; genus Hyla; species Hyla sarda. The sequence continues at coordinate 372,106,839 of NC_079189.1, read as the reverse complement.
TATGAGGGGTGCTCAGCGTCTTTTGGTGGTGTAATGCCAAATCACCATATTGGAAAATCTATTCGAAAGTAAAAGGATATCTTGATGACAATTATTTTATCATTAAAACAACATTTCTTTATGAAAATATATATATATTTTTTTCTTAGAAGTAGTTTAGCAATATTTGATAAAAGTTTTATCTACAATATTAGATAAAACACTAAAAATACCAATTATTTCTTGATTAGAAATCATATGTATTATTTTCAATTGAGAAATTATGGTGTGAGGTTTCCATGGAATAAAAAAGTAAGGCAACCTGTAGGCAGCTAAACAGGGGTACAAATAAGTTTTTATTAATAGGGCTTCTAATCAAGACTTTTTGCGTACTTTTTTTTTTTTTTTAAATTTCTACAGTCCTTTCTGGCACTGAGAGATATGGGGGAATAGGAGGAAGTGGGCTGGCCAACTTTGGACTCTCAATGGGTACCCAAGGTTTATTTTTATTTTTTTAAATTTTTTTTTTAAGAACAATGCCCATACTACAATATATAAAAAAAAATGTCATCTCTAGAGCTCCAGCAGTGCCTCCATTGTCCTGCTATGGTCCCCGGTTGTGATCCTCTTCTTAAGCTGAATCGTGATGCTTGGGCCCAGTGTTTGATACTGCTGCTCAGTGAAGCACTGGCTGAGAGGGGACATTGCTGTGGCCAGTAATTGGCTGAGCAACAGTATGACACACTGGGCCCCATAGTCACCCTGGGCCCAAGGGTGACTATGGCTGACAGGAAGAGGATTGCATCCGGAGACCAGAGTAGGACACCGGAGTGACCGCGGGAGCGCTGGAGGTAAGTTCAGTTTTTTATTTTTTATATATATACTCTAGTATGGGCATTGTTCTGAAAAGAAAAAAACACAATAAGAACAGCCACTTCCACCATAGAGTATAACGCACCAACTCAACTAGGAGACTTGGTGCACAAACACAACCTGAGGCAGATACAGGTGAATGTAATCCAAAAAGCAAAGGGAGCAATATATCCAGCAACCAAATATATAAAACTTTCTCTGCACATGTGCCAGTTACCTCTGTATCTAGCAAGCCAGGACTGCATTACAATTATATTAAAATATATTAATTGTACTTGTTCCTTTAGGGTACGGTCCAACCAAGTGTATATGCAGCGTATTTCACGCTGTGCAAAATCTGCTGCACAGCAGGAAATATGCTGCGTATTTTCCAATGCACAACGTCAAATACACTGCGTATACGCTACGTGAGACCGTACCCTTAGGCTAAGTTCACTCATTCATTGTAAAATAACGACAAAAACACTGCAGTAAAATAGATATAAGAAACAGCAGTTTAATTCATTTACTAAAGTGTTCCATTATCTATGGAAAAGCAGCGGTAGTGCACACATTGTTTGGAAAAATTCCGACATTAAGTCTATGGGAGTGCCGTCCCATAGACTTTAATAGAAAACATTATTAAATAAAAAAAAAAAGCTTCCACGTTTTACCTATTTTCCTGCAGTAGTTTTGCCTTAAAGTATATTGGGACTTTTCTAGTCTTTCTAGGAACATATTTTATCTCTTGGATTAACAGTATGAATAAAGAAGTTGTGTATGTATAATAATTCTGTTAATGTGTGAGTCAACTATATTTTCATATTGTAATGCTCTCCCAACATGCATAGTAGGTGTCAGTACTCCATTTTATCTTCCCACTTGATTTTCTATGGCTTTATCCTTTCATCACATGAAAGAAAATAATGATGACATAGACCTGTTCATTTACTAAGATCAAGGTAATGGTAAATAAGGTAAAAAAGCAAATCTACATGTTAACAATGCAGCACACCTTTCCACCACTGAAGGCAACGATTCATTATTGGGTAGGCTTTTTTGTTTTCAATTACTTTGATACATGCTGTGATTACTTTCTGTTTGTAGTTATTTATTCAAGCTTTTATCCAGGATACAATTGTAAAAACAAAAGTACTTTAGAAATTCATTTTTATTCATCTGTAATACACAATAGCTGTTAAGCATCGGAATAAATAATCATAACAAAGTGCAAATAAATTGTACATAATCCTGAGTTCATTGGTACAAAAGATGTATCAGTTGTAAAACTGATGCAACAGGAAATGTGTCAACTTCATCATTCATGTTGAGGCCTAACCTTAAGAAATTCATCCAAATATGATGAACAACGAGAATTAGTTTAACGGGGTCTACACTTAAATAGTAAATATAATATCAAATAAACAAAATAGGCTGAAATTGTGGTTTTATACAAAAACAGACCATTTTGACTGTATAGGCTAGTCACATATGTGCCAGATGAACCATTATGTTTTCCATTGAGCTGCTCCGTCTGCGAGCAGAAGAATGGAAAACACAGAGTAGGCGGATGCACTGCAAGATGGACACCAATGGAGCCTGACTGACCACATTGACTTTAATGAGGTCTGTCTGGTTTCCGGCATTTTGTACATCATTTTGCCAGACCAACAGTAATGTTCTGAATGTTTTTTTTTTTACAACTTATGTAAACGGAATCTGTGACCGAGGTCCCCCAACAGAACCTCTGATGTGAACATAGCCTCACTGTATGGTAATAGTAGTAGGAAAGGGGTTGTACAGGTTTAGAAAAATATTCCAAAACATCACCGCACCTGTCCACAGATTGTGTCTGGCATTGCAGACCAAATTCCTACAAGTGCGTGGGTCTAAGCAGTAATACGAGGCAAAACCAATATACAGAGTCCTGTATAACCCCCTTTAACTCCTTAAGGACTCGTTTTTTCCTCCTCACCTTTTAAAAATCATAACCCTTCCAAATTTTTACCTACAGACTCATATGATGGCTTTTTTTTTTTTTTTTGCGCCACCAATTCTGTGATCTGAAGTTTTTATCATATCATTTTTTTTTATCAGAGTTTTTGATCGCTTTTTATTAATTTTTTTATGGTATAAAAAGTGACCAAAAATACGATATGTTGGGACTTTGGAATTTAGTTACGTGTACGCCATTGAACGTGCAGTTTATTTAATGATATATTTTTAGTTTAGACATTTATGCACGCGGCGATACCACATATGTTTATATTTATTTTTATTTACACACTTTTTAATTTTTTTTTAAATGTTAAAAGGGGGGTGATTCAAACTTTTATTAGGGAATGTATTAAATCATCTTTATAAACTTTTTTTTTTTACTTTATTTTTGCAATGTTATAGCCCCCATATGGGACTATAACATGTATTACACTGATTGCCCACACTGATCAATGCTATGCCATAGAATAGCATTGATCAGTGTTTTTTGGTTCTCGACTTCTCCTGCTTGGATCTCAGGCACGGAGAAGTCATTTGGCAATCGGACAATGAGTAGGCAGGTAGGGACCCTCCTTGTGTCTGTACAGCTGACCGAGACACAACGGTTTCACCATGGTGGTCCCGATCAGCCCGACTGAGCTGCCTGGAAGGCTTTTACTTTCACTTTAGATGTGGCGATCAACTTTGATCGCCGCATCTAAAGGGTTAATACCGCACATCACCGTGATCGGTGATGTGTGGTATTAGCCACGGGTCCCAGCTACCGTTAACCTCCAGGACCGACCCGATATGATGCGGGAGCCGTCCTGTGTCGTTAAGGGGTTAACGCCTACTTGTTGTTACAGATAACTTTTCAATTTTGAATTGCTAATTCTTTAATTTTATGATAAGATATACGTCAATGTTTGCTACATTTTCTTGTACTATTTATATATGCAATATTCGCAGAAACAACAGTGACCCTTTAAATGTTTCTTGCTTCAGAAGTGCAAACAAAAGAATTACAGCAGCACACTGCTAGCGCTAAGATATATGTGTAATATAACACTTTTTTCATTGCAATACCGCTATGGTGAAAAATAGAGGTTCTTAGCTTACAATTTGGCCAAATAGTGTGTACCATCCCACCACGATAAGGTGACCTCATTTGGGAAGGACTCTATACTATAGATATGCCTCTCATGGCACTAAGCCTACAATTTCTAGGCATGTACGATTCAGCTATTTCCTACTTAAAGGGGTACTCCGGTGGAAAACTTTTTTTTAAATGAACTGGTGCCAGAAAGTTAAACAGTTTTGTAAATGACTTCTATTAAAAAATCTTTACCCTTCCAGTACTTTTTTGTAGCTGTATGCTACAGAGGAAATTCTTTTATTTTTTAATTTATTTTTTGTCTTGTCCACAGTGCTCTCTGCTGACACCTGATGCCCGTATCAGGAACTGTCCAGAGCAGGAGAAAATCCCCATTGCAAACCTATGTGCTCTGGACAGTTCCTGACACTGACAAAGGTGTCAGCACAGAGTACTGTGGACAAGACAAAAAATAAATTAAAAAAGAAAAGAATTTCCTCTGTAGCATACAGCCGCTAAAATGTACTGGAAGGGTAAAGATTTTTTTAATCGAAGTTATTTACAAATCTGTTTAACTTTCTGGCACCAGATCATTAAAAAAAAATTCCACTGGAGTACCCCTTTAAAAACACCTAGTGGAATGGGTGGAGTGCACAAACCAAGATGGAGTCATATCTGTAGTGTAGGGTCTGTCCCAAATGAGGTTTAGTTTCTACGTGGTACACGTTTCACAAACAATGACACATTATACTTATTTTGTAGGTCCATATGATTACAACAACTTATACAAAAAAGAAAGAAAGTTTGCAGCAGCACTCTTGGTTAAAAAATAGAGGCTCTCAGCACACTTTTTGATCAAAACGTTTTCCCCATCCACCACACGGAGTTGGCCTCATTTCGGATTGGACCCTAACATGCTAAATCAATTCACCTTCTGCTGGGCATATGGCCTCTGACTGGGTGACATGCAGGATCCACTACCAATTTAACACCTCCTGTAAAAAATAAAAATGGCCAGCACAACTACCTAATTAGAGCTGGGCGGTATGACCAAAAATGTGTATCACGGTATTTTTGTAAATTATGGCGGTTCCACGGTATTTAACAGTATTTACCCCCCCAATCATCATGTGATGGGTGCAGCTCCCCCCCACCCGGTTTATCAGCCCAGCGCTGTCTCCCACATCGGGGGACTAATCATTTGTCATCCGCGAGCGCTGCTTTTCTCCCCACCTGCAAATATTTAAAAAACAAACTTTAACCTTCTTCCTATGTTCCCCTGTTGCTCTGAAACTGGCCTCACGGTCCTCCGCTGCTCTTGCTGCTTTTGCTGCTTTCTGGGGATGGGAACATCACAGCTCTGTGACGTTCCCATCCCCAGGAAGCAGCAAGAGGACCGTGAGGCCGATTCTGGAGCCACGGGAGACCGTAGGAAGAAGGTTAAAGTTTATTTTGTTTATTTCTCAAGCCCATGCTCAGTATAGTATAGTAGAGCGCAGCAGCTGCTAATTATTTGGGGGGGGGGGGGGAGAGAAGCGCTCGCGGGTGACATATGATTAGGGGGACAGCGCAGCGCTGGGTTGATAATCCGGGGGGGGGGGGTAGAGAAGCAGAACAGCGCCCGCGGGTGATACATGATTAGTTGCCCGCTGCGGCTGATAATTCATTAATTCGAGGGGGGGGGGGGGGTGGGACCCAACCGGTATTGCGGTATTGCATATTGTGCAGGAAAAAAATTTCGGTATTCAGTATGAACTGGTATACCGCCCAGCACTATACCTAATACACGGGTGCACGCTGCTGTGGCAAATACTGAGTATACAAAAATAAAAAAAAAATTGCAGCAGCACTTGGTAAAAAAATGGAGGCTCTTAGCGCACTACAACAATTTATATAGGTTTTGTTTTATTTTACTACATAAAATTTTTTTTACTTTTTGTAAGAAAATTTGTATTCTTAAAAGTATTCTATTCTGACCCCTATAAATTCTTGGTCACTTTTTACCATTATTTTTTTTTACATCTACACCATTCACCGTGGGGTTTAATTTATGTTATATTTTACCATTACAAACATTTATGCATGCGGCGATACCACATATGTTTATATTTATTTACAGTATTTCATTTGAAAAATGTTTTTGAAACTTCTATGGGGGGGCGGGGGAATATACACATTTATGCTATTTTTTTTTTGGTCACCATAGGGGACTATAACATGTAACGTTTCAATTGCCTACATTGTTCAATGCTGTGCAGTGTTATCTGTACTGTGCTGCTCTACTCTGCCAACGCAGGCAAGAGGCACAGAGAGAAGATCAGATGGCAAGAAGGCAGGTAAGCTGTCATGTAAGCTGTTCAGGACCCTCCGACTACCTTGCATTGGTCCCCATCAGCTTACAAAACAACCTGCTCCCACACAGTAACAAACTTAATAGCAGCACTGATTGTCGCTGCAGGCTATTAGCTGCGGACCCTGGATGGAGGGCTGCATGGCATGGAGCAGGATGACGTCATAAGGCTGGGTTCACATCACGTTTTCTCCCATACAGGAGCGCATACGGCAGGGAAAGCTAAAACCTCACGCTCCCGTATGCCTTTCTATGCGCTCCCGTATGTAATTCATTTCAATGAGCCGACAGCAGTAAAACGTTCGGTCCGGTCGGCTCATTTTTGAGCTGTATGCGCTTTTCCAACTGGACCTAAAACCGTAGTTGACCACAGTTTTAGGTCCGGGGAAAAAACGCATACAGCGCAAAAATGAGCCGACCGGACCGAACGTTTCACTCTGGCCGGCTCATTGAAATGAATTACATATGGGAGCGCATAGAAAGGCATACGGGAGCGCAAGGTTTTAGCTCCCCCTGCCGTAGGTGCTCCCGTATGGAAGAAAACGTGATGTGAACCAGCCCTAATCTTGCTCTGATGCCGGTCACCTCTTCTCAGGATGTACCTGTACGTCCTTTACTGAAAAGGGGTTAAAATTGCCCTATTGTGATCTCTATAAATGTCTTATTTTTCTGCATTCTGCATTCACTACTGTATTAGGTATATTTTTTGTGCCGTTGTGGTGTCCCAGAACAGAATGTCGTCCTGTGGGCTGATGATTGCCTAAGGCATTCCTGTTGTCTCTGTGTTGGGCCCACTGCGCCATAGTTTAATTTTTGAGGCTACGATGTATTTTTGTGTTATGTTATGCCTTAATGATGGGCTGTCTTTTAAAGGGGTTGCTGCAGAGTGACCCAGGTGACCCTGGAGTCCCAATGGGAGTCCCCCAACATTAGCCCTTATATAGTGTAGGGGGAGGAGTTGGTCAGTTTAGCCTCAGTCTGGGCCTAGTCTCAGTTGGAGTTGAGGAGTGGAGACGTTCTAGGCTAGTCCTAATCCACTGAGTCGGTGTGGAGAAGTGTATGAAGAAGTCAGAGGATACCTAAGGAAGCAAACCTAAACCTGCAGCCAATCTCAGGAAAACCTCAGGAATCTCAGGAAAACCTCATCACAACTTCCTGCAGGTTAACAGTGTGCTTGCGCCAATAATTTATAAAACCTGCACAAGTTGGTAGTTCGCAATACCGTCATCTGTAGTTTTTACCAGTACCATATTGGCATATATGTGACTTTTTGATCTTTTTTTATTTTTTTTCTGGGATGGGATGTGACAAAAAAATCTGCACTTTTGGACTTTGTCATTCACCGTACAGGATCATCAACACTTTATTTCAATAGTTTGGACATTTCTAGATGTAGCGATATGTGAAAGCCAGGACCTGCCGTGCATGAATCAAGCACAGCTCCTGCACTTGCTTCATGTTCATGATGTATGTATACAGCATGGTGCACTAAGGGCACCATATTGTACATTTATGTCAAAGATCTTTCAGGGGTTAAGCAGTGCATCAAAATTCCAGTCATTGTTCCCTATATACAGTTATATGTCAATGTGGATGTGGCTCTGGGGTTTCTATGTTTTTTGCAACTGCTCTAAATGACAAAGAAAAGCCACAACATGCCTTTGTTATAATATTTCCTAGTATTAAAGGGGACCTGTGGACAACCCCAAACAAGCGAGATTGCATTTAATAGGGCATCCTGACCACACACTTTTTTATGGTTTCTTGATATGCCCTTCCATTCCTGAGATATGGGAGTTTATAGTTTGTCTGACAATTCTGGAAATCAGATGGACGTCGACTCAATTTTAATAATAGGAGTAGTTAGCAGCTGATGGGTGAAGTTATACAGTCAGGGTGTGTGTATTTGGCATGTACTTCCCTCAATATAACACATTCACACCCCTTGACTGTATAATCCCACCCATCACCTGAAAGATACTTATATTGTTAAAATAAAGTTCACACCCATCTGACTGCTTTTGATAAATTTGACGCAAGTAAGCTAAAAACTATGCAAAAAAAAAATGACTGCACACAGACAGACAATGATAAATCTCCCCCTTAGTGTACTAATGAACAAGATGTTAAATTAATCATGTGGTACAGTGACGTATTTTGACTACCATACTACAACAACATTCATAGCCTGCAGCAGGAGCAAGCCAGAAGCAGGACATTGTGTGTACTGTCTACAGAGCATGACCGGACAGGCTAGCTAACCTCAGAATATTGTGTAGAGCAGTGTATACAATTTCCTGACATTGGCCAGCACCAAGAGATTCACCAAGGTGGCAACTAGAATTGAAGGGTATTTTGGTGTCTAGTCTCGGGTCTGAATTTTATTTTTACTGGCATAATTTTTTTCAAATAACGGGGTCTAGTCAAGGGACACACATCAGTCCCTGTCCCCAGTGAAGCTTTCAATGTTATATTACCTAGCTCAGACACATGCTAGGGAGAATTAATAGTGAAAACCCCTTAAGGACCACAGGTTTTTCCGTTTTTGCACTTTCATTTTTTTCCTCCTTACCTTTAAAAAAAATCATAACTCTTTCAATTTTGCACCTAAAAATCCACATGTTGCTTATTTTTTGCACCACCAATTCTATTTTGTAATGACATCAGTCATTTTACAAAATCTACTACAAAACGGAAAAAAAATTAAAGTGCGCCAAAATTGAAGAAAAACACAATTTTGTTTTCTAGGCAGTACATTTTGTGGTAAAAATGACACCTTATCTTTATTCTGTAGGTCCATACAATTAAAATGATACCCTATATATATAGGTTTGATTTTGTCGCACTTCTGGAAAAAATCATAACTACATGCAGGAAAATGTATTCGTTTAACATTTTCATCTTCTGTTCCCTTTAACTTTTTCATTTTTCAATGTACAGGGCGGTATAAGGGCAAATTTTTTGTGCAGTGACCTGAAGTTTTTAGCGGTACCATTTTTGTATTGATTTTTGTATTGATTTTTGATCACTTTTTATTCATTTTTTCATGATCTAAAAAGTGACCAAAAATACGCTATTTTGAACTCTGGAAATTTTTGGCGCGTACACCATTGACCGTGCGGTTTAATTAATGGTATATTTTTTTATAATTAGGACATTTCCACACATATGCCACATACCAAATTTTTTATTATTTTTATTTACACTGATTTTTTTAAATGGGAAAAGGGGGGTGATTCATACTTTTATAAGGGGTTAAATGATCTTTATTAACTTTTTTTTCACTATTGTTTTGCAATGTTATAGCCCCCATAGGGGGCTATAACACTGCACACTCTGATCTTTTACATTGATCTTTGTTATCCCATAGGATATCATAGATCAATGATTCTGCTGCTTGACTGCTCATGCCTGGATCTAAGGCACTGAGCAGTCATTCGGCGATTGGACAGCGAGGAGGCAGGTAGGGGGACCCTCCTTGTGTCCTACAGCTGTTCGGGACACAGCGATTTCACAGCGGCGGTCCCGAACAGCCCACTGAGCTAGCCGGGGTTTGTTCAATTTCACTTTAGATGCGGCGATCAACTTTAAACGCCACGTCTAAAGGGTTAATAGCGTGCGACACCGCGATCAGTGCCGCGCACTATTAGCCACGGGTCCCGGCCGTTGTTAGAGACATGGCTTGACCCGCTATGACGCGGGGCCACGCCGTTACCCAGTGTTATAGAAAGGGAGCTGACTCAGGGTGTACAGGTACGCCCTTGGTCCTTAAGAGGTTAAAGGGGTACTCCGGTGAATTTTTTTTTTTTTTTAAATCAGCTGGTGACAGAATGTGAAACAGATTTGTAAATTACTTGTATTTAAAAATGAATTCTTCCAGTACTTATCAGCTACTGTATACTACAGAGGAAGTTATTTTCTTATTAAATTTCTTTTCTGTCTGACCACAGTGCTCTCTGCTGAGACCTCTGTCTATGACAGGAACTGTCCAGAGCAGTACAGGTTTGCTATGGGGATTTGCTTCTTTGCTGGACAGTTCCTGAGAGAGACAGAGGTGTCAGCAGAGAACACTGAGGTCAGACAGAAAAGACATTTAAAAAGAAAAGAACTTCGTGTGGAGCATACAGCAGCTGATAAGTACTGGAAGGATTAAGATTTTTAAATAGAAGTAATTTACAATCTTTTGGTAAAAGCTGTATTATACTTATTTACATTTCTGCACATTCTGGGCTTAGGAGTCCAGTGCGTGGACTAACTCTTCCCCTATTTAAGTGTACATACAATCAGTGAGTAGGCCCACCTACTGGACTCTTAATCCCAGAACCAAAATGGCTAGAATGGTCTGGACTTGTCAAATATGTAATGTGATGGGCTGACTAACAATGTGTAATGGTGTACTTTTGGGTGCAGTGACTGTTCTGGTGCCATAAGTGTGAAGTGGTTCTTCTGGGCCAGACATGTCTGGGCACACTGAGACTTGTAGTATTTTCCCCTTTCATATAACTTGACTTGATTTAGTTACTTGATATTTGAGACTTTAGAGACAACTGGCACAAACTTGAGACCTTTACAGTGCATCCAAGGAATTAGTTCTCGCCAGGCTTGGACTTAGACTTTTGGACCAGAGCTGCCTGAGGCTTTCTACTCTCGTTCTTGGACTTGCGCTACCTGTTGGCACTTTAGCTACTTCTCCCCGCAACTTGAACTTTGACTTGACATGGATGGCGGAATGACTGTAGGTTGTGCTGTTACTCCTTTGCAGAACTTTGACTTTTTCTTACACTCCCCTACGACTACTCTCCTCTCTCTGCACTTAACTCCATAACTCCCTCAACTGAACCTACCCCTCCCTGTCTATACAGAACAACTAAACCCAGGGCAGCAGATCCCTAATACAATCTAACAAAAAATCTTTCCTGGAGATGTAGGCCGGATCAGACATCTGAGGCAACATGTACCTGACAGAGCAGGCAGTATAACAGAGCTGTCACCCCCCCTCCCATAGGCTTGCATTGAGGGGGCGAAGCCGTGATGTCACAATACTCTGGCCCCGTGATTGGCAGTCATCAGACCCAGAGCGAAAACGCTCCGGGGGCTGATGGTAAAGGGGTGCTGCATGAAAGATCACGGGGGTCCCCAGCGGCACGATCCCCGTGATCAGGCATCCTATCCCCTATCCTTTGGATAGGGGATAAGATGTCTTACCGCCGGAGTACCCCTTTAAAGTAAAATGGTAAAAGATTTTGTAAATCTTCCATATAAAATAATGGACTGTTAACATCAGTTATTTTCTGTTAAAAACATCAGTTTATTTCTGTTAATGTCTGTTTTTTTTATGACCATTTTTTTCTTCTAAGCATGGATAAAATTATGGATCAAAATAATGAAGTATAACAGAGATACTTGTGTCACTGTAGACTTCAATATGAATGATTACATCCGTTATTACATATGTTATTTATGAAGGGCATCAAAATCCTGCTGCTTGCCGGTCTTTTCTCAAAAATAAAGCAAATTGAACACAACAGACAATAAAAGAGTACAGCGGAGTTTAAAAAAAACAAAGACGGAGACGAAAAATGCTGATGAGAACCCGGCCTTAGATACAGGCTCCAAAGGTGCAATAGAAGATTTGATTTACAGTACTGTTCAGTAAAATTATTTATTACAATAAAGAAGGATTTCTTTACATATTTCGGTTTTACTGTACTTGTATGAATTTAACAACTTATCTAAATAATGTTATACAGTGGCACAGAAAGCCAAACAATATCAATGAAAGGGAATGCTTTTCCCACAAAAAGCCACTCTGTACTCCATAATACCAAAAAGGTCTCAGAGAGTACTGTTTGTTGCCCTTTATAGTGCTAAAATATGCCAACTTAGATTTATATATTGTCTGCATAGTATTAAACAATCCAGAGTGCCATACTTTGCTACATAGACCCATACAAAGCCAATAGTGGTATTATTTCTTACCATTAGCACATTTTGCTTACCTCTCTTTGCTGGTGTGGCATGCATGGGAAATGCTCCTTTTTGATTTACAAATGCACAATGGTATGGCATTTGTAATGCATCCTACATTTCCCATGAATCCTCTGGCTGACTGTGAAGCGTGTAATTTAGATATACATACATTGTAGGTATTTTAATTCTGAACTATGCTGTCTAATGGATCTCTATAGATGTGAATATGGATACTATAAAGTCCAGTTTATTGGACAGACCTTCTACATTTTCAGATTATATTTGCTAATGGCTTTTTAACTGTTTTTTTCAGGAACGTGGTAAACATTTAGAGAAGGTTCATACCGTCATCGGACATAAAATTTGCGATTTGGACTCTATAATTTCCACATTAGCGTATGCTTACTATTTGGATAAAGTAAGTACAGATTTTATATTGCACCTTTATATAAATACATATAAAAACATACAAAAAGTGATGACATATAGTCTTTTATCTTACCATGGATTTTACTAAGTGTGTGCAGTGTAGATAATGTACCATGCTGAAGTTATGAATGGTAGGATCTGTCTCGTCCATCATTTCGAATTTCAGATATACAGTGGGGCAAAAAGTATTTAGTCATCCACTTAAAAAGATGAGAGAGGCCTGTAATTTTCATCATAGCTTCACCTCAACTATGAGAGACAGAATGAGAAGAAAATCCATAAAAATCACACCAGAAACAAAATTGTAGACCTGCACCAGGCTGGGAAGACTGAATCTGCAATAGGCAAGCAGCTTGGTGTGAAGAAATCTGTGGGAGCAATTATTAGTAAATGGAAGACATACATGACCACTGATAATCTCCCTCGATATGGGCCTCCACGCAAGATCACAATGATCACAAGAACGGTGAGCCAAAATCCCAGAACCACACGGTGGGGGGGGGGGGGGGGGGGGGACCTCGGGAATGATCTGCAGAGAGCTGGGACCTTAGTAACAAAGGTTATCATCAGTGACACACTAAGCCACCTGGGACTCAAATCATGCAGTGCCAGACATGTCCCCTGCTTAAGCCAGTACATGTCCGGGTCCATCTGAAGTTAGGAGAATGTCATATGGTCAGATGAAACCAAAGTAGAACTTTTTGGTAAAAACTCAACTTGTCTTGTTTGGAGGAGAAAGAATGCTGAGTTGCATCCAAAGAACACCATACCTACTGTGAAGCATGGGGGTGGAAACATCATGCTTTGGGGCTGTTTTTCTGCTAAGGGACAAGAACGACTGATCCGTGTAAAGGAAAGAATGAATGGAGCCATGTATCGTGAGATTTTGAGTGAAAACCTCCTTCCATCAGCAAGGGCATTGAAGATGAAACATCTTTAAGCATGACAATGATCCCAAACACACCGCCCGGGCAACGAAGGAGTGGCTTCATAAGAAGCATTTCAAGGTCTTTGAGTGGCCTAGCCAGTCTCCACATCTCAACCCCATAGAAAACCTTTGGAGGGAGTTGAAAGTCCGTGTTGCACAGCGACAGCCCCAAAACATCACTGCTCTAGAGGAGATCTGCATGGAGGAATGGGCCAAAATACCAGCAACAATGTGTGAAAACCTTGTGAAGATTTACAGAAAACGTTTGATCTCTGTCATTGCCAACAAAGGGTATATAACAAAGTATTGAGATGAACTTTTGTTATTGACCAAATACTTCTTTTCCACCATAATTTGCAAATAAACTCTTTAAAAATAAGACAATGTGATTTTATGGATTTTTTTTCTCATTATGTCTCTCATAGTTGAGGTATACCTATAATGAAAATTACAGGTCTCTCTCATCTTTTTAAGTGGGAGAACTTGCACAATTGGTGGCTGACTAAATACTTTTTTGCCACACTGTACTTACTGTTTCAAAAATATCAGTTCCTTGTAGAATGCAGACAATCTTATATGGTAAAGATGACAGGTACAAAAATACTGAAAAACAGTCATTCACACACCTACCATTTAGAAGAGGAGTGGCTGCTCAGTATTACTATTGCACACAAATCAGCCTATATGTCAGTTTGTTTTAAAAAAACAATCACAAAATGTTAACCCTCAAGCATTTATAGAGTATTTCCATACATGCATTGTGGGACTAAGGGAGTAATGTGTCTCCTTGAGAGTAAAAAGTCTTACAAGCCATGACTTTCCTTTACTTATTTTAATAGAAGAAACATTAAGCTGATTTTGTCAAACTGAAATAAATAATTCTATAGAAATTTTTTTTGGTGTTCTCTGTCAGTGAAAATTCTTGTTTTTATCTAGAGGCCTAAAGGCATTAAACACCTATTTATTCTTGCTTTGTCATGACATCAGTAAGAAAAACACTTTCTTCGTATGTCAGTATTAAAAACGTGTTTACTTTTCTACAGCCTCCTGCAGTGTCCTTTTTCCAGTTAAACAGAAAAGCTATACTCTTCATTAATAACAGGACACTACAGGGGCTGTAGATATGAAAGTAAATTAAATTTTTATGAAGACCCATGGAGAAAGTGTTTTATTACCATAAGTACAAGACAGGAATTATAAAATAAGCATTCAAAGGTGTCCATAACCTTTACAATCTGTAAAACTTTTCACTGTGAAAAGATAGTAACAATGGCATCAGGTCCATACAATGCGGTAGCATACATATGTATTAGGTAAATGACAATACCACAACTCATATGTGTGTTGTATATTGGTCAGTTATTGCACAGTTATTTGCTTTACATTTCTTTTCTAATGGCATACAGTCATGGCTGTAAATGTTGGCACCCCTGAAATTTTTCTAGAAAATGAATTATTTCTCACAGAAAAGGATTGCAGTAACACATGTTTTGCTATACACATGTTTATTCCCTTTTTGTGTATTGGAACTAAACCAAAAAAAGGGAAGAGAAAAAGCAAATTGGGCATAATGTCACAGCAAACTCCAAAAATGGGCTGGACAAAATTATTGGCACATTTAATTTAATATTTGATCGCACACCCTTTGGGAAAAATTACTGAAATCAGTTGCTTCCTATAACCATCAATAAGCTTCTTACAACTCTCAGCCGGAATTTTGGACCACTCTTCCTTTGCAAACTGCTCCAGGTCTCTCTGATTGGAAGGCGCCTTTTCCCAACAGCAAATTTAAGATCTCTCCACAGGTGTTCAATGGGATTTAGGTCTGGACTTATTGCTGGCCACTTCAGAACTCTCCAGCGCTTTGTTGCCATCCATTTCTGGGTGCTTTTTGACATATGTTTGGGGTCATTGTCCTTGTGGAGAACTTAAGATCTCGGACGCAAACCTATTTTTCTGACACTGGGCTGTACAGTGCGACCCAAAATCCGTTGGTAATCCTCAGATTTCATGATGCCTTGCACACATTCAAGGCACCCAGTGCCAGAGGCAGCAAATCAACCCCAAAACATCATTGAACCTCCACCATATTTCACTGTAGGTACTGTGTTCTTTTCTTTTTAGGCCTCATTCCATTTTCGGTAAACAGTAGAATGATGTGGTTTACCAAAAAGCTCTATCTTGGTCTCACCTGTCCACAAGACGTTTTCCCAGAAGGATTTTGGCTTACTCACAGTTTATTTTGGCAAAGTGTAGTCTTGCTTTTTTATGTCTCTGTGTCAGCAGTGGGGTCCTCCTGGGTCTCCTGCCATAGTGTTTTATTTTATTTAAATGTCAACGGATAGTTCGTGCTGACACTGAGGCTCCCAGACCTGCAGGACAGCTTGAATATCTTTGGAACTTGTTTGGGGCTGCTTATCCACCATCCCGACTATCCTGTGTTGACACCTTTGATCAATTTTTCTCTTCCGTCCATGCCCAGGGAGATTATGTCCAATTAGCTTTTTTCCTCCCTTTTTTTTATTTAGTTCCAATACCCACAAAGGGAATAAACATGTGGATAGCAAACATGTGTTACTGCAATCCTTTTCTGTGAGAAATTCTTCATTTTCTTGAAAAATTTCAGGGTGCCAACATTATGGCCATGACTGTAATAAGGCTCTCAGAGGCTACTTTTGGGTAGTGCACCTGTTGTTGAGAGATCATTGCCTGCTAGACATGCTTCTATGATGCACTTGTAGACCTTTTTTGCAGTTGACAGACTATAAGCATGTAGTATATGTGTATTTTCATTGTTGGTTTAAAGATTAATGTTCTACTCAATGCAATTTCAGTATTTTATGGTAACAATGTAACGCTTGGTTTAAATTTTTCAGTCTGTATGGCTGATATAGTTAGAAACACTGACATTTAACTCAATCTCTTTAGATGACAACACCAAGTGTTCTCTGTGTGCCTGTTCTAAATGTTACAAGGCTTGAATTTGACTTCTACAGCGAGACAAGGTTTATACTAGAGGAGCTGGATATCCCTGAGTCATATCTCATTTTCAAGGATGAAATTAATCTTCAGAGGCTGAATGATGAAGACAGGTTATCAGTGACACTTGTGAACTTCAATGCTTTTACAAGGTATTATATGTGACACCTGTGAACGTCAGTACTTTTACAAGGTATTATATATCTTGAAAGACCATATCAAATTGGATATGGAATACATGTAAGTGACCATTATTGCCCTGATCTATGGGCACAGATATGCACCTATCTGTAGAAATGATCTTCCTGGTAAGCCTAAATCAGAATTTCTAGAATCATCTCACATAGGGCTTATTAGGGGCAGATCCACAGTCTGAGAAACAAATGGTTGTAATTGTATTTTAAACATGCGCTCTTCTTTAATCGGAAGATAGTTCTTAATAGCATTGCCTGTATTTTTGGGATCATTGCACTGCTGCAGAATAAATTTGGAGCCAATTAGACACCTCCCTGTTAATATTGCATGATGCCTGTATATCTCAGCATTGAGGACACTATTAATACTGAACAAATCCCCAAATCTACTTGCTGAAATGTAGCCCCAAATTTGCAAGAACCTCCACCAAGCTTCACTGCTTTTCTGTTGCCTGCAGATACTCATTATTGTAGAGCTCTTGAGCCAAATACTTCAAATTTGGACATCAAGAGCACCTTCTGCCATGAAGGCTATTTCTAACCAGACCTCTCCAAACATTAAATGTGTATACCTAGGTCCCACTGGTTTTTGCCAGTTTTGAGCTGATGACATTGCTGGATTTCTTCATATTTTAAAGGGTTTAAGATGTGTCTTTTATTTGTCTTAAATCAGTTTTTCTTCTTGATTCTTCAAATGAGATTTAGCAGCACATCTTAAAGCCCAGTCTGTTTTTAAATCTTTACATGAGAGAGACCTTGCTAATGAGTATAACTACCTTGTATCTTGTTGTTGTGCTCAGTCTTGCGAATATCGCCGCGATTCTATTTCGCGAATCACTTCATTAAACTCCATTTACTGCGGTCCAGGCTCCAG
Source organism: Hyla sarda (assembly GCF_029499605.1). NCBI lineage: Eukaryota > Metazoa > Chordata > Amphibia > Anura > Hylidae > Hyla > Hyla sarda. The sequence goes on along the minus strand of NC_079189.1, from coordinate 372,089,214 downwards.
GGCATCAAAAATGGCAGATCCACATGTCAGTACATGGGGCAAGGAACGCTGGGACGGTGGGAAGGCAGGGCTGGAAGGGAAGTAGGCAGGATGATCCTAAATCACATGCAGGATGCACCCTATCAGCAGCCAGTCACCCCTGTGATGTCACAGCCTTATATGTTTGGCAGCCATTTTGCGGCTCGTCATTTCATTCATTATGCTGCATAGAGATAGGACGGACATCGCTGTGTGTGTTACACAGAAAAACTTGTTGCAGCAGCGTTTCACCTCTTAGTCACCTCAGCCTTCTGTAGGACACAGAGCACAGCGTACTCACACAGAAATTAATTCTTACTGCAGTGATTAACCCCTCAGTCACTGTGAACAGTATTGTATTACAGGGGCAGAGGGGCAGAGAGCTGTGTGTTGCCTCAGCTACAGAAACGTTTTCACAGGAGGGAGAAATTATTTTTTAGGGCAAATCTGTGTCTTTGTTCCACAACGACTGGTCTGCTGGTTATACTAGTCTGTAGACGGCATAATCCATACCCAGCAGTCCATTCCTAATAGTATTTGAGAGAGAGTATTTTTGAAATTTTGGGTTTAGTACACAGTGACTGTGTGCTCCAGCATTGTTGTGTACTGCTGGTGCTGTGGGCAAAATTCTTTTTTTGCGATCTGTAGCGCATTTTTCTGCCCTCATAAGTGCATACCACATACCTACATCTATGTGGTGTACTATTTTGTACCTGTTAATCTATCAGGGGCCTACATACTGTGAAAGGACAGCCATACCTAGATCTAAGTAGTGTACTATTTTGTACTTGTTAATCTGCCAAGGGCCTATATACTGTGAAAGAAAAAAGCCAATAGTACACACCTGCTGCTGTTCTAGACAAATACTGTTTTAAGCATAGTGAAGCGTATTGTACTCCACTCATATACGCAATAAGTATGTCAGGCAGAGTAGTGCCAGGACGTGCACAGTGGAGTGGCAGAGGCCTAAATTCATAAGGTGCAGGCAGAGGTCGCAGCAGAGTAGGGGCATGTGGCAGCTGGAGTCATAGCGAGAGGTCTGAGCTCCCGGTGTCAGCTAGAAGTCGTGTCTCGACCAGCAACCCAGCAGCCATGATTGATCGGTTCACTCGGTCATCCACTTCATCCCAAGTGACATCCGACACCCCCAGTCAACAGTCCGTGGGTTCTTCAGACTCAACCCTCAGTTGGCATGGCCCTCATGCTGCTGCCACCTCAAGGCTCTGTCATTGTGCTGCTCTATGGTCTCCTCATGCTAATGCTAACACCTCCAGGCTCTGTCATTGTGCCGCCATATGGTCTCCTCATGCTGATGCTGCCACCTCCAGGCCCTCTCATTGTGCTGCTCTATGGTCTCCTCATGCTAATGCTACCACCTCCAGGCTCTGTCATTGTGCCACCATATTGTCTCCTCATGCTGATGCAACCACCTCCAGGCTCTGTCATTGTGCTGCCATATGGTCTCCTCATGCTAATGCTACCACATCCAGGCTCTGTCATTGTGCCACCATATGGTCTCTTCATGCTGATGCTGCCACCTCCAGGCTCTCTCATTGTGCTGTTCTATGGTCTCTTCATGCTAATGATACCACCTCCATGCTCTGTCATTGTGCCACCATATGGTCTTTTCATGCTGATGGTACCACCTCTAGGCTCTCTAATTGTGCTGCTCTATGGTCTCTTCATGCTGATGCTGCCAACTGCAGGCTCTCTAATTGTATTGCTCTATGGTCTCCTCATGCTGATGCTACCACCTCCAGGTTCTCTCATTGTGCTGCCATGGATACTGCAAAACATAATTAAGGTGCTGGTCCCCAGTTTTAGAAATTCCTCTGCATTAGGGTCACTTTCAGGACTCCAGATACTGCTTTTGCCACCTCCAGCCACTATATTGTCTCCTCATGCTTCAGCCAACTCTAGGCTGTGCAATTCAGCCACTATATGGTCTCTTCATGCTGCCACAAACTCCAGGCTGTGCCATTCAGCCACTGTATGGTCTCCTCATGCTTCAGCCAACTCAAGGCTGTGCCATTCAGACACCATATGGTCTCCCCATGCTGCCACAAACTCCAGGCAGTCATTAAGCCACTATATGTTCTCCTCATACTGATGCCACCTCCAGGCTCTGTCATTGTGCTGCCATGTGACATGTCACACGCCGGGGCCTGGGACACTAAAACTTTGGAGTTAAAACTTAAATTTCAAAATCTTAAATTTCAATGGTCTCCTCGTGCTTCAGCCATCTCCATGCTGTGCAATTCAGCCAGTATATGGTCTCATTATTCACCCACCTCCAGGCTGTGTCATTCAGCCAATGTATGGTTTACTGAAGCTGCGTGGCCTGGGCCTAACACCTTTTTATTGTAGCACTAGCTAGCATAAATATTCAATTTAAATTTCAAAATTAATCTTTTAATCTTAGGGATTGTGAGGCCCTAGTGTCTATTCATGCTACTACCAGCTCCAGGCTTTGCTATTCAGACACTATATGGTCTCCTCATTCTTCAGCCAACTCCAGTCTGTGCCTTTGAGACACTACATGGTCTCCTCATGCAACCACAAACTCCAGGCAGTCATTCAGCCACTATATGGTCTCCTCATGTTTCAGCCACCTCCAGGCTGTGCAATTCAGCCACTATATGGTCTCATGATTCAGCCACCTCAAGGCTGTGTCATTCAGCCAATATATGGTAATTGATGTTGCTGGGCTTGGGCTTAAAATTTTTTTATGGTAGCACTAGCTAGCATAAATATTCAATTTAAATTTCAAAATTCATCTTTTAATCTTAGGGATTGTGAAGCTCTAATGTCTACTCATGCTGTTGCCAGCTCCAGCCTGTGCCATTCAGACACTATATGGTCTCCTCATGCTTCAGCCACGTCAAGGCTGTGTCATTCAGCCAATATATGGTTTATTGATGTTGCTGGGCTTGGGCCTAAAAAAAATGTATGGTAGCACTAGCTAGCATAAATATTCAATTTAAATTTCAAAATTCATCTTTTAATCTTAGGGATTGTGAAGCCCTAATGTCTACTCATGCTGTTGCCAGCTCCAGGCTGTGCCATTCAGACACTATATGGTCTCCTCATGCTTCAGCCAACTCCAGGCTGTGCCATTGTGCTGCCATGGGACATGTAACTCCTTGTTAAATTTGGTCCTTTGTACCCATACGCTGTGGCCCGGTCCACTAAAACTTGTGAGTTAAAATTTCAATTTCAAAATCCTCAATTTAAATGTTAAAATCTTAAATTTAAATATATTAAATTTAAATATCTTAAATTTCAATGGTCTCCTCATGCTTCTGCCAACTCCAGGCGGTGCCATTCAGACACTATATGGTATCCTCATGCTTCAGCCACCTCTAGGCTGTGCCATTCAGCCACTATAGGGTCTCCTCATGATTCAGTCACCTCCCGACTTTGTCATTTAGCCAATGTATGGTTTACTGATGCTGCTGGGGCTGGGCCTAAACATTTTTTATAGTGGCACTAGATACCATAAATCTTCAATTTAAATTTCAAAATTCATCTTTTAATCTTAGGGATTGTGAAGCCTTAGTGTCTACTGCTGCCAGCTCCAGGCTGTGTTATTCAGCAACTAGATATTATCCTCATACTGATACCACCTCCAGGCTCTGTCATTCTGCAGCCATGTGACATGTGACACCTTGTAACATTTGGTCCTTTGTACCCACACACCGGGGCCCTGGACACTAAAACTTGGGAGTTAAAATTTCATTTTCAAAATCCTCAATTTTAATTTTCAATGTCTGAATGGCACAGCCCAAAATCTTAAATTTCAATGGTCTCCTCATGCTTTTGCCAACTCCAAACTGTACCATTCAGACACTATATGGTCTCCTCATGCTTCAGCCAACTCCAGGCTGTGTCATTCAGCCTTTATATGGTCTTCTTATGCTTCAGCCAACTCCAGGCTGTGTCATTCAGCCACCATATGGTCTCCTCATGCTTCAGCCACCTCCAGGCTGTGTCATTCAGCCAATATATGGTTTAGTGATGCTGCTGGGCCTGGGCCTAAACATTTTTATGGTAGCACTAGCTACCAGAAATCTTCAATTTAAATTAAAAAAATTCATCTTTTAATCTTAGGGATTGTGAAGCTCTAGTGTCTACTCATGCTGCTGCCAGCTCCAGGCTGCGTCATTCAGCAACTATATGGTCTCCTCATGCTGCCAACACCTCCACGCTGTGTAATTTAGCCACTATATGGTCTCCTCATGCTTCAGCCACTATATGGTCTCCTCACGCTTCAGCCAACTCCAGGCTGTGTCATTCAGCCACTATACGGTCTCCTCATGCTGCCAACACCACCATGCTGTGTCATTCAGCCACTATATGGTCTCCTCATACTGATGCCAGGCTCTGTCATTGTGCCGCTCCTCGGCAGTGATTATAAAAGTGATGCCTGAAATCTGCATGTTATTCTGAATAACAGTATTATTTCACAACCCCAGCACACTCCATATGCGTGTTAAAACAAAGCAAAGTGTTCTACACCCCTATTGAGGCTCTCTTTTGGCCAGAAATAGACATTTTTAATATAAATTTTCCGCGAATAAAGTCATATCCAACAACATTTTTCTGGAAAATTCTGCAAAAAGGCCGAATTGATTTTTTCAAAAGTTCGCTCATCTCTACTGTCTTTCATAACCTTACATTTAAGACATAATCTGGCTGTTCCTCACCCAGTTTTAAGCCTCCTACATAAATGTTTCAGTGTCAGTTAATGCCTGTGTTTTAAGCTACATATTAAAATATGAGTCATTATCACCTGTTTTATATAATTGGATCATCAAATATCTGACTATAATCCTACCAGCCTTTGTATAAGTTTACCTAGAAGAATTGATGCTGTTTTAAAGGCAAAGGGTGATTTAGGTTTCTCTTTTTACCCATTCACTTTGCATTTTGTTTATAATTAAAAATAAACTACCAATACTTTTATTGTTAAAATTATTCTTACTTTAAAGCCTTTTACCCCCCAAACCTGACTAAAACTGTTGCATTGTACTGTAGATATGTTCACTAGTGTTGCTCGCGAATATTCGCAATGCGAATTCACAATACACATCACAGTGATCATACCTCTCTGCTTCCAGCTTGTGTGATGTAAAGAAGGCTCTAATACTATTGTGTGAGACTGGCATGCGAATTTTCGCATATGGGAACATTTGCATATGTGAAAATGTGCATATGCTAATTTTCGCACATGTGAAAATGTACATATGCAAATTTTCGCTCATGTCAATTTTCGCATTTGCAAATTTTTTTATATGCAAATTTTCACATATGCGAATGTTTGCATATGCGAAAATAAAACACGAATATGTGAATTTAGCGAATATATGACGAATATTTGTCCATATATTCGTGAAATATCGCGAATTTGAATATGGCCTATGCCGCTCAACAATAATGTTCACACGCCCGTCTTATGTAAACCTTTGACTTTGTTTACTGTGCTGGATTTACTGAGGAGCATGTGCATCTCTAAAGCTGCCCATGTACCAAGCACAGAAACCTTAGCCAGCTCACCGCTGGCTTAAATTTGTGCATCTATTTATGCCTGTGTACAGGTGTAAATTGTACTAAGTGTGTTGGGAGAAGAGGCCATGGCTGTGCCCCCTTCCTGCCCTCTTTGTGTAAGTAGAGAAGATTGTAAAAAGTCACAAAACAGGGGTTTGCCAAAACATTTTGTGACTCTTTACTGTCCCCACATTATTTATATAAAAAGATAAGTAACTTGACTTACATTATATAGTCATCTAAATAAAATTGTATAATTTATTTTGTATTGCTCATGAATTTTTTTTTTACAAATTATTCAAATTTGCTGAAGATTTTCATCTCTTTCCTACATAGTGAAGATGAAGGTTTGGCACCATCGGTCATAAAAGTCATAAATCCAGAGAAACAGTGTAATGGGGATCGGGAGTCTCTTGAGTCGTCTTCTGTCTTAGTAACAAAAGAGATTCTCAAGGAGGCACCAGAGCTACTTACTCCTCAGCTTGCTTATCTACTCAGAGGTGAGTGATTACTCCTGATATTACAGGGAAAAGTTTAATGGAGTGTTGCTAAGTCTCCTCATGCTGAAAGACCATGATCTATTCTTTGGTTAACAATCCCTTAAAAGACCACAGGAGGCTTCATAAAGGAAGCAGGGAGCAATGCGTTTGTTAAAGAGTAGCATTATATTGAATATTAAAAAAAGAACATGTAAAAAGAGGCAGGAGCTAGCTGTACTGTAGAACTAAACAGGAATATTAAGTGATGCTATCTGCACATCAGTTGGGTGGCTGGAACAGCTCTGATGGTTGTTTTAACTTTGTGTCCTGGGGCGGTATGGCGTTGGTGATAATGACACGCATGCCCTACAGTGGACAATGAATATGGATCAGTGTCCTATGATTGCATACTTAAGAGTTCTCTGGTCAAAAAAAAATGTTTATATAATTCAATTTTGATGGTGAAATATGTAACTTTCATTATCCTTCCATTATCTGAAACAGCTATAATCAAAACTCCATTATGAGCATTCTTTTCCCTCGGAATGGCCAATGTAACCATTCCAATAGCGAGCAGTGGGGATCAAAATAGAGTCATAAATGTGAATATTGTCTTTTCTTAATGTTGTGTCATTGTAATATATGTATTCAGACTATATAAATTACATCTTTTATCTGTAGCAAAACTCTTTATACGGTATGGAGAATGATAGATCTCAAAATAGATGAATGAATAGATTTCCTCATCTAGATGATCAGGCATTGTTATTGTTTTTTTTTCAGGAAGCATTCTGTTTAACTGCTTATCTGCTGACCATGAGAAGGTACCCGAGCAACAAGAAGAAATTGTATGCATTCTTGAGGAGAGATTTCCAGAGCTTCCGCCAAGACAGGATATTATCAACAGTCTGCAGGAAACAAAACTTCATACACAAGGTGTGATCTTTTACTTATGACATATTTTACCTGTCACAATCTATATGTACAGTCATGGCTGTAAATGTTGGCACCCCTAACATTTTTCAAGAAAATTAAGTATTTCTCACAGAAAAGGATTGCAACACATGTTTTGCTATACACATGTTTATTCCTGTGGTGTCTATTGGAACTAAACTAAAAAAAAGGAGGAAAAAAAGCTAATTGGACATAATGTCTGTCACGATGCCGGCTGGCAGGAGGTGGATCCTCTGTGCCAGAGAGGGATTGGCGTGGACCGTGCTAGTGGACCGGTTCTAAGTCACTACTGGTGTTCACCAGAGCCCGCCGCAAAGCGGGATGGTCTTGCTGCGGCGGTAGTGACCAGGTCGTATCCACTAGCAACGGCTCAACCTCTCTGACTGCTGAAGATAGGCACGGTACAAGGGAGTAGACAGAAGCAAGGTCGGACATAGCAGAAGGTCGGGGCAGGCAGCAAGGATCGTAGTCAATAAGGTAATAGCAGGAGGTCAAGTACACAGTATGGACAAACACAGTAACGCTTTCACTAGGCTCTAAGGCAACAAGATCCGGCAGGGGAGTGCAGGGGCAGAGATCAGATATAGTCTGGGAGCAGGTGGAAGCCAATTAAGCTAATTGGGCCAGGCACCAATCATTGGTGCACTGGCCCTTTAAGTCTCAGGGAGCTGGCGCGCGCGCGCCAGCACATGACAGCAGGGGACGGGAACGGGTAAGTGACCTGGGATGCGATTCGCGAGCGGGCGCGTCCCGCTGTGCGAATCGCATCCCCGACGGCCATGACAGTGCAGCGCTCCCGGTCAGCGGGACCGACCGGGGCGCTGCGGAGAGAGAGACGCCGTAAGCGCTCCAGGGAGGAGCGGGGACCCGGAGCGCTAGGCGTAACAGTACCCCCCCCCCCTTAGGTCTCCCCTTCTCTTTGTCCGGTAACTGCCTCCCCTGGGATGAGGACACCGGGAAAGAATGGAGGGATTCCTCAACGGCAGGCAGTACAGCAGGAGTGGGAATGGGGAGGGAGGGCAGAGGGCGAGGCCTGGCACGGGGCAGTGTGACACCAGGACGGGGGCCATGAGGAGGCACCGAGGCTTGCCTGACTGGACTGGGAGGGGGGGAGAGGCACTTCTTATGGCAGGCAGAGTCCATAAAGACCTTAGGGAGACCGGATACAGGGGGAACCACAGGGTCACGGCAGGGAGTACTGGGAACCGGTTTAAGGCAGTCCTTGAAACAAGAGGTACCCCAGCTCTTGATCTCCCCTGTGGACCAATCCAGGGTTGGGGAATGGTGTTGAAGCCAGGGTAGTCCAAGGAGAATTTCGGAAGTGCAATTGGAGAGGACCAAAAACGCAATTTTTTCGTGATGAGGTCCGATGCACATTAGGAGGGGCTCCGTGCGGTAACGCACGGTGCAATCCAACCTGACTCCGTTGACCGCGGAAATGTAGAGTGGCTTGACGAGACGGGTCACCGGGATGCGGAATTTATTCACCAAGGACTCCCGAATAAAATTCCCAGAGGCACCAGAGTCCAGGCAGGCCACGGCTGAGAGGGAGGAGTTGGCTGAAGGAGAAATCCGCACGGGCACCGTGAGACGTGGAGAAGCCGACTTTGAATCAAGAGACGCCACACCCACGAGAGCTGGGTGCGAGCGTGCGTTTCCCAGACGTGGAGGACGGATAGGGCAATCCACCAAGAAATGTTCGGTACTGGCACAGTACAGACAAAGATTTTCTTCCCTACGGCGATTCCTCTCCTCCTGGGTCAGGCGAGACCGATCCACTTGCATGGCCTCCTCGGCGGGAGGCCTAGGCGTAGATTGCAACGGAGACTGTGGGAGAGGTGCCCAAAGATCTAAGTCTTTTTCCTGGCGGAGCTCTTGATGTCTCTCAGAAAAACGCATGTCAATGCGAGTGGCTAGATGAATGAGTTCATGCAGGTTAGCAGGAATTTCTCGTGCGGCCAGAACATCTTTAATGTTGCTGGATAGGCCTTTTTTAAAGGTCGCGCAGAGGGCCTCATTATTCCAGGATAGTTCAGAAGCAAGAGTACGGAATTGTATGGCGTACTCGCCAACGGAAGAATTACCCTGGACCAGGTTCAGCAGGGCAGTCTCAGCAGAAGAGGCTCGGGCAGGTTCCTCAAAGACACTTCGAATTTCCGAGAAGAAGGAGTGTACAGAGGCAGTGGCGGGGTCATCGCGGTCCCAGAGCGGTGTGGCCCATGACAGGGCTTTTCCAGACAGAAGGCTGACTACGAAAGCCACCTTAGACCTTTCAGTAGGAAACTGGTCCGACATCATCTCCAAGTGCAGGGAACATTGCGAAAGAAAGCCACGGCAAAACTTAGAGTCCCCATCAAATTTGTCCGGCAGGGACAAGCGGAGGCTAGGAGTGGCCACTCGCTGCGGAAGGGGTGCAGGAGCTGGCGGAGGAGATGGTTGCTGCTGTAGCAGAGGCAGAAGTTGCGACTGAAGTTGCTGCACCATGGTGGACACTTCCGACAGCTGGTGGGTTAGATGGGCGATCTGTCGGGATTGCTGGGCGACCACCGTGGTGAGATCAGAGATAGCTGGCAGGGGAACCTCAGCGGGATCCATGGCCGGATCTACTGTCACGATGCCGGCTGGCAGGAGGTGGATCCTCTGTGCCAGAGAGGGATTGGCGTGGACCGTGCTAGTGGACCGGTTCTAAGTCACTACTGGTGTTCACCAGAGCCCGCCGCAAAGCGGGATGGTCTTGCTGCGGCGGTAGTGACCAGGTCGTATCCAATAGCAACGGCTCAACCTCTCTGACTGCTGAAGATAGGCACGGTACAAGGGAGTAGACAGAAGCAAGGTCGGACGTAGCAGAAGGTCGGGGCAGGCAGCAAGGATCGTAGTCAATAAGGTAATAGCAGGAGGTCAAGTACACAGTATGGACAAACACAGTAACGCTTTCACTAGGCTCTAAGGCAACAAGATCCGGCAGGGGAGTGCAGGGGCAGAGATCAGATATAGTCTGGGAGCAGGTGGAAGCCAATTAAGCTAATTGGGCCAGACACCAATCATTGGTGCACTGGCCCTTTAAGTCTCAGGGAGCTGGCGCGCGCGCGCCCTAGAGAGCGGAGCCGCGCGCGCCAGCACATGACAGCAGGGGACGGGAACGGGTAAGTGACCTGGGATGCGATTCGCGAGCGGGTGCGTCCCGCTGTGCGAATCGCATCCCCGACGGCCATGACAGTGCAGCGCTCCCGGTCAGCGGGACCGACCGGGGCGCTGCGGAGAGAGAGACGCCGTAAGCGCTCCGGGGAGGAGCGGGGACCCGGAGCGCTAGGCGTAACAATGTCACACCAAACTCCAAAAATGGGCTGGACAAAATTATTGGCATCCTTTCAAAATTGTGGAAAAATAAGATTGTTTCAAGCATGTGATGCTCCTTTAAACTCCCCTGGTGCAAGTAACAGGTGTGGGCAATATAAATATCACACTTGAAAGCAAATAAAAAGGAGAGAAGTTCACTTAATCTTTGCATTGTGTGTCTGTGTTGCCACACTAAGCATGGGCATCAGAAAGAAGAGAAGAGAACTGTCTGAGGACTTGAGAACCAAAATTGTGGAAAAATATCAATAATCTCAAGGTTACAAGTTCATCTCCAGAGATCTAGATTTGCCTTTGTCCACAGTGCACAACATTATCAAGAAGTTTGCAACCCATGGAACTGTAGCTAATCTCCCTGGGCGTGGACGGAAGAGAAAAATTGATGCAAGGTGTCAATGCAGGATAGTCCGGATGGTGGATAAGCAGCCCCAAACAAGTTCCAAAGATATTCAAGCTGTCCTGCAGGAATGAGGAATGAGGCCTACAAAGAAAAGAACCCAGTGCCTACAGTGAAATATGGTGGAGGTTCAATGATGTTTTGGGGTTGTCTTGCTACCTCTGGCACTGGGTGCCTTGACTGTGTGCAAGGCATCATGAAATCTGAGGATTACCAGCAGGTTTTGGGTCAGATTGTACAGCCCAATGTCAGAAAGCCGGGTTTTCATCTTGGGTCTTCCAGCAGGACAATGACCCCAAACATACGTCAAAAAGCACCCAGAAATGGATGGCAACAAAGCGCTGGAGAGTTCTGAAGTGGCCAGCAATGAGTCCAGAACTAAATCCCCTTGAACACCTGTGGAGAGATCTTAAAATTGCTGTTGGGAAAAGGCTCCCTTCCAACAAGAGAGACCTGGAGCAGTTTGCAAAGGAAGGGTTGTCCAACATTCCGGCTGAGAGGTGTAAGAAGCTTGCTGATGGTTATAGTAAGCTACTGATTTCAGTTATTTTTTCCAAAGGGTGAGCAACCAAATATTAAGATAAGGGTACCAATTATTTTGTCCAGACCCTTTTTGGAGTTTGGTGTGACATTATGTCCAATTTGATTTTTTCCCTCCCTTTTTTGGTTTAGTTCCAATACACACAAAGGGAATAAACATGTGTATAGCAAAACATGTGTTACTGCAATCCTTTTCTGTGAGAAAAGCCAACATTTACAACCATGACTGTATATACCGAACACTCACCTAAATGCATTCCATTGTTAAGTACTGAGTGCCTCAGATTTCTGGCAGTGGAATCAGTGAATGATGGGGCACAGAGCCGACAGCTCCCTGCTTCACCATAATATTCAACTATATCTGGATCCTATGGATACAGATACAGTTGTATGTGGGAATTGCCTGGGAATATTAGATATTAAGTCAGCCATTCAGGACATGTAATAGCAAAAAACGATGGACACCACCTATAATATTGACCACAAGCTGGGTGCAATCAGCTGCCACATGTAGCATGAAAAAATAAAAAGGTAGCAACTATAAAGTGATGCACTCCAAAAGCAAATAATCATATACACAATTTATCTTTATTCATCAATTAAACATGCAAATAAAAAGAGAGCGTACAAACAATTAAAACCATTTAAAAACAATAAGTCTGGCAGAGGAGTGTAGTCTATCAACGCCCACCCCGTACTGGAAAGGAGAAATAGCCCAACAAGAAATTACAGACTGTCCTGAACATGAACTAATACCTAGGACCATGTACCATAAGTATCCCATAGAATACCCCTATACAAACTACATCTATATAATCCAATGTAATCCAATAAAAAATAATAATAACCTGGTGCTGAAAGTATGTAAACCAGAAACATTCCAAAGTATACACTTTATAAGTTATTACAATATCTACTGACAGTAGCAGCAAAAATCACCAATGCATGAAAAATAGATAAAAGTAGATATAGAGTGTCATGCATAGCAAGTCAGTCAGGTATATGTAGGAGGATATCACCAGTGGGGGGCTGTATCTAAATCAAGGCCAGAACTTCCTGCATCTCAGTACAGGGGAAAGCTGACCCCACGCGTTCCACCTCCAGCAACAGAGGCTTCCTCAGGAGTCCTATCTCCTTTCCAGTACGGGGTGGGCGTTGAAGGACTACACTCCTCCGCCAGACTTATTGTTTTTAAATGGTTTAAATTGTTTGTACGCTCTCTTTTTTTGTATGTTTAATTGATGAATAAAGATGAATTATTTATGCAATTATTTGCTTTTTGAGTGCATCACTTTATAGTTGCCAGCTTTTTCTTTTCTTTTTTTCAAGCAATTCAGGACATGCACAATGGATGCCAAATGCTACCGTCACCACTGCTTTCAATAAAGTTTTGGGATACAAAATATAGTATGATAACTTTGAGTGTTGAACATGTTCGTGGGTTTAATTACAGCCATAGCAACCACAACAGCTGCCCTGGGGCCTAGAGGCTTTTGGGGCCTAGCCAGGTATTTAGATTGATGTGGATTTCTCTAAATTATTTTTCGGTCTTCTTTGGGCATGAGATATATTAATTTTCTATTAGTTGTTCAAGTAGAAGTATTTTATTCTGCCGTTTGCATTACTCCAGTTCAATTTACTGTCAGAATACAAACAAGTGATATTCCTATCTTCACTGTGGGGGCTAATGAGTAACGCCTCTGTTGAGGTTGCCTTTTTGTAATTGACACATTTTAGTCGTCTTACTAGGGCTATGTAGGGCTTTTTGCTTTGTAAATATATTTGCTCTAGATTTGTAGTTGACTTTTGATTGCTACTAGCGACAATATCATATAGTATATAAACGTTCTCGAGGATAGGATTTACATACTAAAGGATACAGCAGGAACATGTATTTACAGGACTATAAATTCCATAGTACTTTAAGTCCATAGTACTACATACTGTCTGTAAATGTTTTGTTGTTAAATAAATAGTTCTCCACATATGCCTTTCATCCCTATATGCTTTAAATATTTCGTGATTTGTTAATAGTTTTTCATTGTCAGTGAACTGATAATGTGAGTACTCATACAAAAGGTTTTCCTGCAGTTTTTAGGTGAAAGTAGGTAATATATGTAGTCATAGATTTTGTATGGTTTGGGGACTTTGAAATATTATTAGCAACTAGACCAACTGTTTTATTTATATATTTATTTATTTTGTTTATCTATTGTGAACACATTGAGTAAGTAGCCCAGTGCGCCTATATTTTAATGTTTTACTCTATTTTTACAATACTTTTTATTGCTTTAAGCACTTGCCATGCATGTTTATCATCTTCTGCCGATTGACTCACTAAATGTCTTTTGTATCAAGAATAACAATTAAATAGCGTTGCTTGATTGACTTAATAGATCAAATACAAATAAATATCTACATAGAAATAATTAGCAGATAAGGATGCGATTGCTTTCCTTCCAAGAGAATAATTATCATGCAAGTTTATAGTTATTTCTGTTTGATTATGCTTTACAACAAATAAACAATTAGTAGATATTTTATGCTTCACTATGTTACTTAATAAAGAAAATAATAATAATTAATGGAAAACCTAAATTATATCATACAAAAAAAAAATACAGGGTTACCACATCCACCATACACAACTGATTTGGTATATTTACAGTTTTTTTTATGGTTAGCAATATTTTTTTATAGCATAGATCTGTTTGAAGATATATATATATATATATATATATATATATATATATATATATACTTTTAAGACTGAAGCATAGCTGAATTTATTTTATTCAGAGTTTCTTTAATAACGTAATAATTTAAAAGTTCTTTATTTGCTTTCTCACAGTTATTTAATATTTTACTAATGAAATATATCATGGACAGGTTCAAGTGTTGAAGATATCTTACTCAAAGAATTCAAAGAATTGTCTGATGGTGACATAAAAGTAGCCATTACAACAATGCACATGTCATTGGAGGTAAGAACAAATTTTACTTTTTAAACCATTTACTCGTATACTAAGATGAACTTCTATTTACTTGTTGCTCTATGGTAGTGATGTGGTTAATGAAAACATTTCTGATGAAATAGAGTTTTAAAGGGGTTGCAGCCTTAGTGACCTAGGGCCGTAAAAGGGTTAATAGATTAGCGAATAGGTTAAATTGTAAAAGTGTCCCTTCCTACACTAATAGTGTAGCATTTACAAAGGCAGTAGCTGAGTGTGGGTTTGCAGGATTTAATGTCAACAAACAGGAGGGAGTAAGGTGCTAAAGGGTTAAATTCCAATATTCCTGGTGTGTAGTGAAGGGGCTAAAATAGTCATCTTCATTATAAAACCTATATTCACAGTCCTTATTAGGGAATATGGATGAAATAGGTTGGAATCCTCTGCTCAAATAAAAAAATATAATTATTGTTTTTTTTATATCAGACTTAATTGTGTTTTTGAGATGTTAAAGGGTACCTCTCATCAAAAAAACTTTTGATATATTATAGATTAATGTATACAGAATAACTTCACAATTGCATGTTATTAAAAAATATGCTTCTTTCTATTTAATTTTCCACTTTGAAGAAATTACCACTAGGGGTCTCCCTACCAGTCCTGGCAGCAAGCATTTCAGACTCATGCTGGAGTCCTAAACACTACGAGCTGCCAGTCTGCTTTGTTCACAAAGGAGAACACTCAGAGCTGCCAGCCTGCTTTGTTCACAGCCTGCTTGGCTGTGAACAAAGCAGGCTGGCAGCTCTGAGTGTTTAGGACTCCAGCATGAGTCAGAAATGCTTGCTGACAGGACTGATCGGGAAAAATACAATAGAAAGAAGCATATTTTTCATTAACATGCTATTGGAAAGTTATTCAACATTCATTAATCTAAAATATATCAAAAGTTTATTTGATGAGAGGTACCCTTTAAAGGTGCAAAGAATAATGTTTCTTTCACTTATTCAGGCAACCACAGTCAAATACTCTGTTACCCACCCAAACATTAAGGGGCTAGCATTCTTTCACCCATCTAGATGTAGCTTGAGAGAAAATGGAATGGGTAGAGTTGGCTTCATCCTGTGTGCACTCTTTATGTCATGCCAGAAAGCATATAACGGTGGGATTCATAGCAATGAAGAGAAGTGGCAAAATATGTGGAAATAGTTTGACTATTGAGAGAACAGCGTCAGTCTTTTGGTCTGTGTGTTGTGTATTACAGAGCAGTGCAGCCTTGCATGCTGCGTGCTGGTTGCATGATCAGATAAGTCAAGTCTGTAAGGGGGATCAGAGAGCGAGAGACTCTAAGGGGTAGCATCAAAGCTTCTGGTGGCACATGCCTGCAGAGAAGGTTGTCAATGAGAAGGAGGCAGTGCCTACTTACAGCAGCCACCTCCACAATCTGCATTTAATGGAGGACAATTATGAAGTACACCATTTTTCTGGTGTTTATTATGCACCAAATTTGGCACAGTTGCCATTGTTTTTTTGTGCATTCTTTTTATGAAGCATTTTTCAAACCAGTGTATTGTTTGGGGTAAATAGTTTTTTGCATGCAACTATTGCACATAGCTTACTTTTTTGTGCAAACCTACAGCACCTAATAAGACACGTACAAATGTGTCAGTTGCCAGAGCACTAAACTTCAATCAATCTCTGCAGCTCATTGGTTTCTGCAAAATTGATCAAGTCTTCTGTGCCATTTTGGTAAAATGGGAGAAACTGTGCAAAAAATTCACTAAGCAAACATGGGTAAAATCTATACTACCTTACACCAACATTGATAATTCTCCTCCAATGTCTTTGGAAATCTTCAGTGAATAGTGTGGATGAGCCCTTAGAGAATATAAGTAAGCTTGAAAAGGACCAGTAAAACCACATTGATAACTAATTCAGATACTGTAACATTTAGCCCTTCAGATGTTGCCGAACTACAACTCCCAGAATGCCTAGACAGTCTGGGCATGCTTGTAGTTGTAGTTTTGCAACATCTGGAGCAGGGGCGGATCCAGAGTCGAGTCTCGGGAGGGGCACTATTAGAGTATTTTGTGTTGGCGGACAGAAAATAAGATTACGGAACTTACAATATTATTAAATGTATCATACAGTCCTAACCTTGTTTAAGACTCTTAGGCCGTGCTCATATGTCAGAATAATAATCAAATATACCAATTGCCACAGAATGGGCAATTTTTACCATTTAAAACTACAGCTCCCAGTATGACCTAAGCAGTGGTAAGGGGATGCTGGGAGTTGTTGTTTCACCCATCATAACTGCAGAACTTACAAGTAACTCCAGCTCTGATGGGACATAGTGAGGAGAATACACAATGATATCAGTGATTACAGGTGAAGTCTCCTCTATAGTGAGGAGAATACACAGTGATATCAGTGACTACAGGTGACGTCTTATCATTGTGCATTCTCCTCACTATAGAGAAGACGTCACCTGTAATCACTGATATCATTGTGTATTCTCCTCACTATAGAGAAGACGTCCCCTGTAATCACTGATACCATTGTGTATTCTCCTCACTATAGAGAAGAAGTCACCTGTAATCACTGATATCATTGTGTATTCTCCTCACTATAGAGAAGACGTCACCTGTAATCACTGATATCATTGTGTATTCTCCTCACTATAGAGATCAGTGATTACAGGTGACGTCTTCTCTATAGTGAGGAGAATACACAATGATATCAGTGACTATGGGTGACGTCTTCTCTATAGTGAGGAGAATACACAATGATATCAGTGATTACAGATGACGTCTTCTCTATAGTGAGGATAATACACAATGATATCAGTGACTACAGGTGACGTCTTCTCTATAGTGAGGAGAATACACAATGATATCAGTGATTACAGGTGACGTCTTCTCTATAGTCTTTCCTTATCTAATTCAGCTGGTACATACCACCAGGATTTGTTCGAGCTAAATCTTCTCTCTGCAGAACTTTATGCCCAGACGTCTCCTCACTATGTCAGCGCATTCTGATCCTCTATATGAAAACAATAATTATTATAATACTGCCAAACACTGTATTCTTTGAATATAATACTGGCACACACCCTCTGAATATAATTCTGACACACTGTACCCCCTGAATATACAACACACTGTACCCTCTGAATATAATACGGCCATACACTGTACCCTCTGAATATAATACCATCACACACTGCACCCTCTGAATATAATACTATCACACACTGTGCCCTCTAAATATAATACTACCACACACTGCACTCTCTGAATATAATACTACCGCACACTGCACCCTCTGAATATAATACTACCACACACTGCGCCCTCTAAATTTAATACTACCAAACACTGCACCCTTTGAATATAATACTATCACACACTGCACCCTCTAAATATAATAATATCACACACTGCACCCTCTAAATATAATACTATCACACACTGTACCCACTGAATATAATACTAACACACACTGTGCCCTCTAAATCTAATATTACCACACAGTGCATTTTCTGAATATAACTTGCTGTGCAGTGCACCCTCTGAGTAAAATACCATAATGTATTGTGGCCCCTAAAAAACGTACCACCCCAGAAATTCCTCATAATATACACTATACTTCTGAAAGGCAAAACACTCTGTGCCTTCACATATAGTAATAATGCCCCATCTTGTGCCCCTACATATAATAATTATGACCCGTCCTGTTCCCCCCACATAATAATGCCCTCTGTGCTGTGCCCCTCACATATAATGCTCCTGTCATGTGCCCCACACATTTAATGCCCCCTGTGCTGTGCCCTTCACATATAATGCCCCCATTCTTTGCCCCTCACATATAATGCCTCCATCATGCGCCCCTCATATATAAAGCCCCCATCACGCGTCCCGCACATATAATGCCCCCATCATGCGTCCCGCACATATAATGCCCCCTGTGCTGTGCCCCTCACATATAATGCCCCTATCATGCGCCCCTCACATATAATGCCCCCTGTACTGTGCCCTTCACATATAAAGCCCCATGTCCTGTCCCCTCAGGAGGCATTATATGTGAGGGGCACAGCACAGGGGGCATTATATGTTTGGAGCACATGACAGGAACATTATATGTGAGGGGCACAGCACAGGGGGCATTATATGTGAGGGGCGCATGATGGGGGAATTATATGTGAGGGGCACAGCACAGGGGGCATTATATGTGAGGGGCACATGATGGGGGCATTATATGTGAAGGGCACAGCACAGGGGGCATTATATATGAGGGGCGCATGATGGGGGCATTATATGTGAGGGGCAAAGAATGGGGGCATTATATGTGAGGGGCACATGACAGGAGCATTATATGTGAGGGGCACAGCACAGAGGGCATTATATGTGAGGGGCGCATGATGGGGGCATTATATATGAGGGGCGCATGATGGGGAATTATATGTGAGGGGCACAGCACAGGGGGCATTATATGTGTGGGACACAGCACAGGGGGCAATATATGTGAGGGGAACAGCACAGGGGGCAATATATGTGAGGGGCACAGCACAGGGGGCATTATAAGTGTGGGGCACAGAACAGGGGGCATTGTATCATATAATGCCCCCCTGTGCTGTGCCCCACACATATAATGCCCCCTGTGCTGTGCCCCACACATATAATTTATATGTGTGGCACAGCACAGGGGGCATTATATGTGAGGGGCACAGCACAGGGGGCATTATATGTGAGGGGCACAGGACAGGGGGGAATTATATCATATAATGCCCCCCCTGTGCTGTGCCCCACACATATAATGCCCCCTGTGCTGTGTGCCCCAGACATATAATTTATATGTGTGACACAGCACAGGGGGCATTATGTGAGGGGCACAGCACATGGAACATTATATGTGAAGGACACAGGACAGGGGGCCCCCCCTGTCATGTGCTCTTCACATATAATGCCCCCTGTGCTTTGCTCTGCAGACCCCCATTAAATATTCCCTTTTCTCTGACCCCCCTCCTCCTAACAGTGGCGCATATCCTGTTTCCCTAATCCCCTGGGCCCTGAGCATACCCTTACTTACAGTATGCAGGCCGCGGTGACGGGTCCTCCAGGCGCCGGCGCGATGATGTGACGTCATCGCGCCGGCCTTTAGTGGATCTCGTCCCCACAGCTCACACGCTGTGTACTCACAGCGTGTGTGTAAGGTTAGTGAATGGTGGAGCCGAATGGTCTCCAAACTGTTCTTCTTCAGTTGTTGCATAGCAACAACTTCTAGCATGCCTTTTGGCTGTCAGTGCATGCATGGAGTTGTAGTTTAGCAACAGCTTTAGGTACACTGGTTGGGAAACACTGAGCTAGAGTGTTTCCTAACTCAGTGTCTCCCAACCCATAGCCTCCAGCTGTTGCAAAACTACAACTCCCAGAATGCACTTACAGACCGTGCATGCTGGGAGTTGTAGTTTTGCAACAGCTGGAGGTACACGGGTTGGGAAACACTGAGCTAGAGTCTGTTTCCTAACTCAGTGGTTCCCCCTCCCCCAGTGTGCCTACAGCTGTGGCAAAACTACAACTCCCAGCATGTACAGTCAGTCATTCTGGGAGTTGTAGTGTTGCAATAGCTGGATGTTCCCCCCCTCCCCCCCCCCCATGTGAATGTACAGGGTACAATCACATTGTGGGGGTTTACAGTGAGTTTCCTTCTACAAGTTTGAGCTGCAGCAAATTTACCGCTGCAGCTCAAACTCGAAGCGGGAAACCCACTGTGAATCCCCGCCCGTGTGAATGTACCCTAAAAACACTACACTACACCAGCACAAAATAAAAAGTAAAACACTACAAACACACTCCCCTACACAGTTACACCCCCTCCCAATAAAAACACGGCACGGATTCCTAAACGGAGCCTCCAGCTGTTGCAAGACAACAATTACCAGCATTGCTGGACAGTCATTGACTGTCCTGGCATTCTGGGAGTTTTCCAACAGCTGGAGGAACCCTGTTTGAGAAACACTGCCGTAGGGTAATTTTAGTGGAGGCAAGCGCCATGCTTGTTTCTGGGTCAGCCCCTATGCAAATCCCTAATTAAGGCCTCAAATGCGCATGGCACTCTCTCACTTGCCCTGTCGTATTTCAAGGCAACAGTTTAGTGCCACATATGAGGTATTTCCGTACTCGGAAGAAATTGCCTAACAAATTTTTTTTTTCTCATTTTTCCCTCTTATGATAGATAGATAGAAAGATAAAGTTAGGGGCTACACCAGGCTGTTAGTGTAAAAAAAAATTAAACTAACATGCTGGTGTTGCCCCATACTTTTCATTTTCACAAGAGGTAAAAGGAGAAAAAGACTCCCAAAATGTATAACGCAATTTCTCTTGAGTCCGTAAATTTTTCATTTGGAAAGCCCACTGTTCCAAAGTTCTGTCAAATGCCAGTGGGGTGTAAATGCTCACTGCACCCCTTATTACATTCCGTGAGGGGTTTAGTTTCCAAAATGGGGGCACATGGGGGCTTTGTAAGCGCACATGGCCCCCGACTTCCATTCCAACCAAATTCTCTCTCCAAAAGCTCAGTAGCGCTCCTTCTCTTCTGAGCATTGTAGTTTGCCCGCAGAGCACTTTATATCCACTTATGAGGTATTTCCATACTCAGAAATTTTTGGGGGCTTTTTCTCCTATTACTCCTTGTGAAAATGAAAAGTTTGGGGTAACACCAGCATTTTAGTGTTAAAAATCTAATTTTTTATTTTCACGTCCCATTTTAACAAAAGTTTGTCAATCACCTGTGGGGTATAAAGGCTCACTTTGCACCCTTGTTATGTTCCTTGAGGGGTGTAGTTTCCAAAATAGGGTGCCATGTGTTTTTTTTTTCTTTACTGTTCTGGCATCGTGGGGGCTTCCTAAATGCGACATGCCCCCAAAAACTATTTCAGCAAAATTTGCCCTCCAAAAGCCCAGTGTCGCTCCTTCCCTTCTGAGCCCTCTAGTGCACTCACAGAGCACTTTACATCCACATATGAGGTATTTCCTTACTTGAGAGAAATTGAATTACAAGTTTTGGGGGGCCTTTTTACCTTTTACCCCATGTAAAAAAAAAAAAATGGGGCAACAATACCATGTTAGTGTAAAAAATTGAGAATTACATTTTTCTCCTGCATTTTGCTGCTATTCCTGTGAAACACCTAAAGGGTTAACAAACTTTTTGAATGTCATTTGGAATACTTTGAAGGGTGCAGTTTTCCTAATGGGGTCTATTATAGGGGATTTCCAACATAAAGACCCTAAAATTCACTTCAAATCTTAACTGACCCCTGAAAAATTCTGATTTTGAAATTTCTGTGAAAAATTTTAAAATTGCTGCTGAACTTTGAAGCTCTCTAATGTCTTCAAAAAGTTAAAAGATGTCAACTTTATGATGCCAACATAAAGTAGACATATTGTATATATGAATCAATATGTAATTTATTTGAAGTGTCCATTTTCCTTACAAATTTTTCCTGAAATTTTGGAATTTTTCACCAAGAAATTATGCAAGTATCGATTAAAATTTACCACTAACATAAAGTAGAATATATCACGAAAAAACTATCTAGGAATCAAATTTATAAATAAAAGCATCCCAGAGTTATTAATGCTTAAAGTGATAGTGGTCAAATTTGCAAAACATGCTCTCGTCCTTAGGGTCAAAATGGGCTTTATCCCCAAGTGGTTAAGTAACCTTAGTTATTTTCTTTGGAGGTGCTTCACTTTTTTGGGGGTCAAGTTCCTTTTATACAATTTATCACATCTCGAAAATGTATGACAATTCTGAATACTGTTAGCGCTGAACAACTGAGAAAGATTGTGTAATGTTAATATGTAACAATAAAGCCATCACACTGATTTAATACAGCTAAACAACAAACTTTCTCCACTTGGAAAAAGCTAAAAGTTTGTCAAATAAATTGTTTCTTTTCACAAATGTCATATCATTGAATGTTTAAGTAATTTTGTATGACTGAAAATAGGATTTGGTGCCTCTCGCATCGCTCTTCAGAAGGAGCTTCCTATTGTGAGAAGTTAGGGTATATAAAATAAATGATGTATGGAGCTGTTGGAATGTACTTGGCTACCTTATATCTAAGGAACATTAAACATAGGGCTCTCGTTTAGCAAATAAATAACCATTCATGTCTATAGCTTCAGACCCTGGACTTTTGTGCATATTCTGCAGATATTGAGAGGCCATTAGGGATTTAACATAAAATATATCGCCAAGGGGGCTTCTTGTAGTCCTAGTCTTTCTGCCACATGGTGTGTTACTAATGTGCATAAATGGGCTTAAATGAATGTGTTGTCTGTGTTGCATTTGAAATATGTATATATTTATATATTATTTTCTAATTGTGTTTAAAAACAAAACATTAAATATGTAACTTTATATTGTTTAAAATTTAAAATACACATATAAATCAACTTCAATTAATGTAAAAAAAAAAAAAAAAAGAAAAATCATTTGAATCTACGTGCTACTTCAGAGAAACTCCAGTAAGCTGTGACAAGGAAATATATTTTGCCATGTACAGTATATAATTGCTTGTAATGATGTAGTGTTTGGGTATTTTCACATATGCAGTTTTAGTGTGTTTAAAAAAACGCATGCAGAGGTTAAAAAACTATATATTTTTGACAATTTTTTTTATTTTATGCAGCTGTTTTTGCTAATTGGTTTGTATTAATTGGTTTGGAAAGCATGGCAATTTTCTGTGTTTTAATTATTGTTATGTGTTTTCATACTAGTATGTATACTATTAAAGGGGTTATCCAGGAAAAAAACTTAAAGTTAAAGGGGTACTCCGGTGAAAACCTTTTTTCTTTTAAATCAACTGGTGGCAGAAAGTTAAACATATTTGTAAATTACTTCTATTAAAAAATCTTAATCCTTCCTGTACTTATTAGCTGCTGAATACTACAGAGGAAATTCTTTCTTTTTGGAATGCTCTCTGATGACATCACGAGCACAGTTCTCTCTGCTGACGTTATTATAATAATAATAACACTTTATTTATTGTTGTCCTTAGTGGGATTTGAACCCAAGTCCCCAGCACTGCAAGGCAGCAGTGCTAACCACTGAGCCACCATGTTGCCCTTAGCATGCATCTGCTATGCATGGTTGCTAAAATGGACAGAGATGTCAGCAGAGAGCACCGTGCTCGTGATGTCATCAGTGTTCCAAAAAGAAAGGAATTTCCTCTGTAGCATTCAGCAGCTAATAAGTACTGGAAGGATTAAGATTTTTTAATAGAAGTAATTTACAAATATGTTTAACTTTCTGCCACCAGTTGATTTAAAAGAAAAAAGGTTTTCACCGGAGTACCCCTTTAAACAGATTTGTAAATTACTTCTATAAAAAATCTTAATCCTTTCAGTACTTATGACATGCAGAAGCTGAGTTGTTCTTTTCTGTCTAAGTGCTCGCTGATGACACGTGTCTCGGGAACTGTCTAGAGTAGAAGCAAATCCCCATAGCAAAACTTTTCTACTCTGTGCAATTCCCGAGACAAGCAGAGATGTCAGCAGAGAGCCAGACAGAAAAGAACAACTCAACGTCAGCAGCTGATAATTATTGAAATTATTAAGATTTTTTAATAGAAGTAATTTACAAATTTGTTTAACTTTCTGGAGCCAGTTGATATATATATATGTAAAAGTTTTTTCCTGTAATACCCTTCCTGACATATCACATACACGTATGTTATGAATTAAGAAAGTGAAAATGGTGGGCAGGTGCCAGCTGTGTAATACAACTGTGTTTGTGGTCAAAATTAGAGATAACTCTGATCACAGCTGTTTAATTAAAAAATGTAATTTCTTTCATCAAGAAAAACTAAAGCAAAAAAAAAAAAAAAATGGAACTTGCTCACCAAAGCAACAATGATACATGTTCCCCTAATGTCTGCTATTTCAGTACTCTGAGTACACCTGGAATAGCCAAATTATTATAATTATTATAAGGGCTGTTAAAAAGCATTAGGCTGCAATAAAGTAGTATTACAGTTTATTGTATTGTACAAACATTTACTTGGTCAGTTACCCTAGGGGAACTAAAAGCATATGTAAATAAAAAATGTAAATGTAAAATATAGGCAATAAAAGGGAGACAGTCTCCAACCACAACAGACCCCTGGCAACAGCCCACCCATCCTTCTTGCATTCCAAATCTAGGCAAGAGCCTGATGGACAAACATGCTCCTGGCCTTTAAACCTCATCGCTGACAATAGTCAACCAATAGCTTTGACTCAAAATTGCCTTCTGACTTGGCTATCAGATCTACAAACCATTTGTGTCATATCACTGGAATTTCCTTCTAACTTATCTCCACATCTGCACAATCTAGATTTGCTGGCTGGAGTCTTTTGATCCCCCTACTAAGATCCCTCCTACTAAGATGAGACCAAGATGCAACCATGGCTTGGTATACCTTACTGGTCAACTACTCTGCCCACTCTTGGTACTTGTAGCCTTTATGTAAGATGCCACCTAGTGGGATGCCCTCTTTGTAGAAATTTATTGCAGCTGTTGAACTTGTTCCCTCACTGATATCACTCTTAAAAGCCAATATAAAAGCTTCCTGCTTCTTATCAGAAATGACCAAAAAAGTTTTAACCTGCCCTCTCCCTCTTTCCCTTGCCAATTTTTAATGATGTCTACCATTGGGGGACTGCC
Source organism: Hyla sarda (assembly GCF_029499605.1). NCBI lineage: Eukaryota > Metazoa > Chordata > Amphibia > Anura > Hylidae > Hyla > Hyla sarda. Next base: position 372,064,264 of record NC_079189.1, on the reverse strand, counting down.
CCCATCCACCTTTGATTGTTGGATGTTTTTACCCAAATTGGCACATGTGGCCATATTTTATCTAATGGTTATGAACAGCTTTATACCCGAAGGGGCCACATCGTGGATAAAAGCTGTCATTCCTCTTACTTGTAGCTTCTGAAAAGGCAAACCCATGCCAGAACAGAGTCCAAGGTTTCAGTAAGAACAGATTGGCATATGTGATGGTCTCTGCTTTACTTTACCTCTCCAATGATGATCTTTGACGATAGAGAATAGCAGAGAAAGAAATGACTACATTTAAGTGGTGCTTAATTTCTTGCTCCAAGGTAGGAGCCTCTTAGAGAAGTATAAAACTGTGTATGACCATAAAATAAATATTCGGGAAAAGTACATGTTTGTGTATATAGTAATATGACTTCCACATGTATAGCACAAGGTTGTAGCAGTAATTACTGTGCACTGTAATGTGCTTCCAATAATTTTATGTACATTGCTGTATCCGGCACAATATTTTAGGTCTTTCCATTTGGAGATCAGGACATTTAGGCATAAATGGATTTTGCATATAGCCCAAGCTCAGTATAGCAAAATGGGCGGCTCTGGCAGGCGCGACGTCATCTGAAGCCTGGCCGGGGCTCGCTTCCGCCCATCTCCTCTCACTCCTGCAGCTCGCGCGCTGCAATGAATGAGAAGAGGAAGGTGCAGGGGGCGGGGATATTTAAATTTCACGCGCCACACGCGCACGAGTGCTGTGCTCACTCTCTGCCAGGGGGGGTGAGGACATTTTAAGATCCCCCCCCCCCTGAATCTCCCTCTCTCCTCATTCATGTGAACGCACATTCCGGACCATGCTGTGCCATGCTGCCCGGCCAGCGTTGGTCCGAACGTGCTTAACGTCGGGAGGGGGGGGGGGGGGGAAGTAATCCTGAGCCATATAGGGTGACACCTAGTGGCCAGGTTTACCAATGTAAAAAAAAACATGTAAAACATGATTTTTTTTTTTTATAAAATATATCACAAATATTTTTCTGTATTTAATATTTTTTTTTTTTGAGAGTACCCATTTAAGTAAATTAAGCATGGGGCTTACATCTGAAATATTAGCAGTAATATACTTTAATGTCCTGAACAGCAATCAGCCATCCACCTGGCTATATATGAAGACTACAATTCGTAATATGTTAAATATGATATTTTAATTAAGGTGCATTTAGTGTTAGTGCCTAAACTTGCACAATTTTGTCAAAACCTTTGGGAAGGGGTTTGGAAAGAAATTGGTTGAATGGAAATCCATTGTTCAGAGCTCATTGGATTAAACCGTACCTGAGAAAGGAATTCAGTCCGCAGGCATGATATAATAGAGCAGGAGGAGCTGAGTAGACTGCTATATAGTTTTGTGGGGAAAGTTGCAGGAAAAACTTTTCATTTATTTATGTAAATCCCTGCTCATTCTAGTTTGTGGATGATACTACGTGGTATTTGACAGCTCTATAGTTATACACAGATAGGTGTAATTTAGAGTAGTGCCACCTGTATGACCACTTAGCCCAGAATGAGCAGCGATTAACATGAATAAATGTAATACTGTATGTGCTGGAACTTTTCCTACAAAAATATATATTAGTTTGCTCGGCTCCTCCTGCTCTATGACATGATGTCAGATTGGACTGCATTTTAATGTGACAGGAATGTGATGCAGACAAACATAGCATGTGACAACTGTGTTTGTGCAGCAAAAATATTAAAATATATTGGCATAAACATTTCTTTGTTGGAAAGCTCATTGTTAAATATAATATTCCAGAAATTGTACATTTTGTCCTTGAGCCTTTGGCACAGACTGAGCTAAAACTAAAGAAAATAGATACTGCAAAACTGACACACTTTATAGGTTATAGGTTAAAGATACCATGGTTTCTCAATTAGGGATTTAAATGCAACATTCATTATCTTACATGCTGAGAAGTTGATGAACTGTGCAATAAGTCTGAGCACGTAGTCACTACTGAGATAAAGCATTTCCGGCAGTATAGTTCACAACTCGTCAGAATAGTTTTCTATACTCTTCACTCCAACATATGGCTAAGTTCACACATCGAAAAATGTACTGACATATCTTATGTTATACGCACAGTTTTGTCTGTATTCGGAAAACAACCAGACACATTTTTTTACAGCTGATTTTTTGATGATTATAGACTAATTTGCACACATAAAATAAAATACGCCAGTACATTTTATGATGTGTAAACTTAGACTAAGTATGGAAACTATAAAGGGGATATTCATCTAGCATGTAATAACATTATGAAATTCTACTATCTTCATCCATGCCAAGAAGGTTTGGATTAAAAAACACAAAGCTCCACTTAGAGTCTGAACAATAGCCCAAGGAGACAGTATAGTTCCCATGTACAGAGTCATTCAGCCTTCATGTGCTGCCTTCTTAAAGGGGTACTCCAGCCCTTAGACATCTGGGGACCCCCGTGATATTGCACGCAGCACCCCAGTTAAAATCAGTCCCCGGAGCATGTTCACTCTGGGTCTGATTACCGGCGACCATGGGGCCGGCGGGGTGTGACGTCATGCCTCCTCCCCCGTGTGACATCATGCTCTGCCCCTCAATGCAAGCCTATGAGAGGGGAGGGGAGACGTCACGCTCCGCCACTCAATGCAAGCCTATGGGAGGGGAGACTGATTTTAACTGGGGTGCTGCGTGCAATATCATGGGGGTCCCCAGCGGCGGGACTCCCACGATCAGGCATCTTGGATAGGGGGATAAGATGTCTAAGTGCCGGAGTACCCCTTTAACAGAAAAGTCTATACATACAGCATTTAGTGCCACTTTTTCAGATATGTAAAGAACAGAAATGTTCTCCGTATGCTTCCCCAATAGAGAGGAAGAGTAAAGTCCGCATGCACTAGAATAGGAGTTCCATTATGGCTTTTTTTTTTTTTTTTAAATAGAGCCGTGACACAGCTGTGTGCTTGAGCCCATAAAAGGGTTGTCTTAGAAATTCATTTTGAAAGAAGAAATCCTGAAAAGCTGAATGTAAAGTATGGTTCTAAGTGAAAATACCCCCTTTTTTTTTTTGCCTTCATTTGTGCTCCCGAAGTGCTGTTGTTAATCTGTGTGGCTGTTAGCAGGATCTGGACTAAATCAGTCTCCTTCTCCATCTGGCAACATGGTTCTTATTTCCAAAGCTGCTATTCTACTGTAGGGCTACATGGGTTGACAAGCAGGATAGACAACTGTTGCATTACTATGCAAAGAACTAGCTGTGGGGCGAATAAGCATGTATGTCTGGTGGATGTGCACATTGCTATACATACTATGTATTTACAGTACATGTTAAGTACTGGCACTGTTTGTGCTGGCAAAACAGCACAAGAACATTTTATAAAATGACTAGTTGAGACCGACAGGCATCAGCAATAGTTAATCCTCAGGTCAGTCCATCCCTATCTTGTCCTCTGGCCTGTCACATTCATGACCATTCTCCTGATGACCCTTGGCTCTGTACCTGACTATGGTCCTACTATTTCAGTGCTACTGTCTCTAATCTGTGACTATTCTAGGGATGTTTACCTGTGGAGCTTCCGGTAGCAAAGTCCACACCTTCTTAACCGGGTAAGGGGTGAAGACCAGGAGATCCCTTAAACACCACACCTCATTCTAGTCAGCAGCAAAAGGATCTTTAGCTTGGAAATTCCAGTGCAGCAGAGTCCCATTGCTGTCATGTAGATCCTGCTGCACATTGGATACTACAAAATTTCTGCAGCGCTCATACTTTTGAAGGAATACAACGAGGAATACATTTTCATCTATGGGGACAGGCAATGTTTGCGTGTTCCTAGCAGTGACTGATTCAATCAACGCTGGCCACTCTCAGAATTTCTTCCTGGATGATTTCCGGCAGGAGATTCTGTAGTGTGATTCCAGCCTTACCGTATTACCACTTTTTAATTTCAAAATACCTATGTCTGCCTTACTTCCTAGGGATGTTCTTGAACTTGCAAAATAAGTGACTGAGCAAGGCTCCTGCCGGTAAGAAATTCTGCTGACTCTACAGAGAATTTTCCAGATGTTTGAAATGCTTACAGTCACCTGCCTTTTATACCACAGACTTCTTCCTTATATACAAACAAGAGTAAATACCAACATACCTACTGCATAAAACTTATCACTTTATTATTTATATATATATATATATATATATATATATATATTATTTTTTTTTAATCCAGCAATTATCCTGCAAGGTATATAGGTAAATAACCCTCACAAAATATGGGACACTGGCTCTATACATAATTTCAATCAATAATTAACTATGGATGTCCATAATCAATGTCTCAATCAATGCAATGTTTAACTTCTTAAACTTCTTTTATTTGCGTTTTCATTTTTTCCACCTCGTCTTCTAAAAATCCAGACCCATGTTAGGGCTTGTTTTCTGTACTTTGTAACTATGTCACTCATTTTACCCTAAAATGTATGGGTTTTGTTTTTGAGCTCTTTTCTTTATTTTGTGGGTCAATACGAATAAAATGATAACTATGATTATGTACATTTCTATTATTGAACTGCTTTAAAAAAAAAAAAAAAACTTTCTTCCCAAAATAAGTATGTTTAACCCCTTAACGACCACGGACGTAAATGTACGTCCTGGTTTGGCAGTACTTCCCACACCAGGGCGTACATTTACGTCCTGTGTATGACCGCGAGCATCGGAACGGTGCTCGCGTCAGGGACCCGCTGGTAATGGCCGACATCCGCGATCGTGCGGATGTCCGCCATTAACCCCTCAGATGCCGTGATCAATACAGATCGGTACTTTGAATGGATGATCAGATCGCCCGCAGCGCTGCCGCGGCGATCCGATCATCCAGCATGGCGGCCAGAGGTCCCCTCATCTGGTTCCGGCCGTCTCTCGGGGTCTTCTGCTCTGGTCTGAGATCGAGCAGACCAGAGCAGAAGATCACCGATAATACTGATCGGTGCTATGTCTTATGCATAGCACTGAACAGTATTAGAAATCAAATGATTGCTATACATAGTCCCCTATGGGGACATAAAAAGTGTAAAAAAAAGTTGAAAAATTTAAAAATAAAAAGTTAAAAAAAAGTGAAAAATCCCCTCCCCCAATAAAAATTAAAATTGTCTGTTTTTCCCATTTTACCCCCCAAAAAGCGTAATTTTGTTAATAAACATTTTTGGTATCACCGCGAGCAGAAATGTCCGAACCATCAAAATGCAATGTTAATGATCCCATACGGTGAATGGCGTAAACATAAAAAATAAAAAAAAGTCCAAAAATGCTGCTTTTGTGTCATATTTTATTTAAAAAAAATTAATAAAAAATTATCTAAAAGATTTATATATACAAATGTGGTATTGATAAAAAGTACAGATCATGGTGAAAAAAATGAGCCCTCATACCGCCCTATATACGGAAAAATTTAAAAGTTATAGGTGGTCAAAATAGGGCGATTTTCTCATTCTTACATATATGAGGCTGTATGAGGGCTCATGTCTTGTGACGTGATCTGTAGTTTTTTGGTACCACTTTTGCGTATATGTGAGTTATGAGGGCTCATGTCTTGTGCCGTGATCTGTAGTTTTTTTGGTACCACTTTTGCGTATATGTGAGTATTTCATCACAGTTTATTACTTTTTTTCTGGAATATAATGTGACCAAAACACAGCAATTTTGTGACTTTCTTTTTTTATTTTTTTTACATTTACACCATTCATCATGTGGAATCATTTACAATATATTTTGATAGCTCAGACATTTATGCACGCAGTGATACCAAATATGATTCTTAATATTTTTTAATGCTTTTTGGGGGTAAAATGGGAAAAAGGGGTGAGTTACATTATTATTGGGGGAGGGGCTTTTCCACATTTCGTTTCCTTTTATTTATTTTTTTTTTACACTTTTTATGTCCCCATAGGAGACTATTTATAGCAATCATTAGATTTCCAATACTGTTCAGTGCTATGCATAGGCATAGCACATATCAGTATTATCTGCGGTGTTCTTCTCTGGTCTGCTCGATGTCAGACCAGAGAAGAAGACCTCGGGATGATGGCCGAAGCAGGTAAGGGAACCTCCAGCCGCCATGTTGGATGATCGGATCTGCGGCACTACTGCTGGCGATCCGATCATCCATTCAAAGCGCTGCATTGTCGCAGACGCGGCACACATCAGTGCCACCATTGATGTCCACCTTTACCAGCGGGTCCCTGGATGCAGTGCTAGTGCTTGTGTCATGTACAGGGCATAACTGCATGTCCTGATGTGCTAAATCCCAGTGCATCATGATGTACAATTACCTCCGCAATTTTTTTATGCTTTTTAGGGAAAAAATGGGAAAAAGGGGCGCGTAAAATTTTTATTGGGGGAGGGGCTTTTTCACAATTTGTTAACTTTTTTTATTTTTTACACTTTTTATGTCCCCATAGGGGAATATTTATAGCAATCATAAGATTGTTAATACTGTTCAGTGCTATGCATAGGCATAGCACTGATCAGTATTATCGGCGATCTTCTTCTCTGGTCTGCTCGATGTCAGACCAGAGAAGAAGACCTCAGGATGATGGACCTCCGGCTGCCATGTTGGATGATCGGATCTGCGGCACTACTGCTGGCGATCCAATCATCCATTCAAAGTGCTGCATTGCCGCAGATGCGGTGAACTGTATTGATCACAGCATCTGAGGGGTTAATGGCACACATCAGTGTCACTGTTGATGTCCACCTTTACCAGCGGGTCCCTGGATGCTGTGCTAGTGCTAGTGTCATGTACAGGGCATAACTGTATGTCCTGATGCGCTAAATCCCAGTGCATCATGATGCACAATTACCTCCGCTGTCTTAAGGGGTTAAATTCAGTGGTGTTGCTAATGAATTAGGTAAATGTGAGAGAGTAACCTCCTGGAACTACCTACAGATTCATCTAATGCTAATCATGCTCTAACACTATCAATCTACCAATGTATATCATATCACTCATAGCTTGACCATGTTGTTGCTACTGCCACCACCAGCCCCAACGTATGTTTTGTTTCTCAAGGATCAGTATCCATCTATACCTGATCTGTATTTATGTATCCCCTGGCCCCATGCATTTACAGAGGGGGAAAGTAGGGGAAGATTACAAGATAGAAATATGTAATCAGTATTTTTTGTACATATATCTTCATATTTTGTTCTTTTGGAGGATGTAGTTCATACAGTAGGATTGCTGTCAGAAAAATATATCTCATCATTATGAAATTGATATTAAAAACTAAAAAAAGTAAGACAAGACATTAAAAGATGGCATTAAAAAGATGGCATTAAAAAGTGCCTAGGTAAAGTTTTAACAAAGAAGAAGTACTTGGCAGGAGGGTAGCCTGGCAGGTGGAAAATCCAACTTGAATGCTTGCCGGCGCAAACCAATGGAGTCTAGTTATATTTTTCAGTATTGTCTTTATTAGAGAGCATAAAGTCATTACAGTGTAGGACAACGCGTTTCAGAGGTATGTCCTCCTTTCTCAGGCCCATTACAGGGGTACCGTTCAACAACTGTATTTATACAGCATAATAAATTCAAATTTTGGCAGGAATGTGGGTCACAAGGTCAGGTGGGGCTTTGTCCTGCCCCGTGGCTCGCACCCTGCCATTGCATTCTTAACATGCTAACTTTAACATCAAAGTATTTTGCCCATTAATAATAATAGGCTCTGTGTAGCCTATGATAAGGGAAGGTGATGTGCTGATGCTACGCAGGAGTGTGCAAAGCTGGAAGGTGTATTGGAGACCCTGAGTTTGAGGGCTGGTGTATATGTATAAGATTAAACTTTAGCTGGTTTACACTAAAGTAGGTCACTGGGTCAACGATCTGGTCAATGGTGATCTAGGTCAATTGAGATTGGCATATCTGTGTTAATTGGTGTGGGAAAGTAAACAGGGGCATGGGAACTGGGACTTTGTGAATGATTGAAGAGCTGAAATGATTGTAATACTAGAGTAGGGCAGTAGCATACCCACAGTCATGGCCATAAATGTGGGCACCCGCAAATTTATTTAAGAAAATGAAGTATTTCTCACAAAAAAGGATTGCAGTAACACATGTTTTGCTATACACATATTTATTACCTTTGTGTGTATTGGAACTAAACCAAAAAAGTCAGGAGAAAAAGCAAATTGGGCATAATGTCACACCAAGCTCCAAAAATGGGCTGGAAAAAATGATTAGCACCCTTAACTTAATATTTGGTTGTACACCCTTTTGAAAAAAATAACTGAAATCAGTCGCTTCCTATAACCATCAATAAGTTTCTTACACCTCTCAGCCGGAATGTTGGACCACCCTTCCTTTGCAAACTGCTCCAAGTCTCTCTTATTGGAAGGGCACCTTCTCCCAACAGCAATTTCAAGATCTCTCCAAAGGTGTTCAATGGGATTTAGATCTGGACTCATTGTTGGCCACTTCAGAACTCTCCAGCGCTTTGTTGCCATCCATTTCAAAATAATGACTCAATTTATCCCTTGTTTACTGTTCTGGCATTATGGCGCCTTCCTAAATGCAACATGCCCCCCAAAAACCATTTCAGCAAAATTCGCTCTCCAAAATGCCATTGCCGCTCCTTCCCTTCTGAGCCCTCTAGTGCACCCGCAGATCACTTTACATCCACATATGAGGTATTTCCGTACTCTAGAGAAAATGAATTACAAGTTTTGGGGGGCCTTTTACCTTATATTCCTTGTAAAAATGAAAAAAAAATGGGGCCCTCTGATGTCTTCAAGAAGTAAAAACATGTCAACTTTATGATGCAAACATGCAACATGTAAATATAAATTATTTGACATGTCCCTTTTCCTTACAAGCAGAGAGTTTCAAAGTTAGAAAAATGCTAAATTTTCAAATTTTTCCTGAAATGTTCAAATTTTTCACCAAAAAATTATGCAAGTATCGACATAAATTTACCACTAACAAAGTAGAATATGTTATGAAAAAACAGTTTCGGAATCAAATTTATAAGTAAAAGCATGCCAGAGTTATTAATGCATAAAGGGATAAGGTCATAATGGCCTCCGTCCACAAGGGGTTAAGGGTGCATTCACACATACAATGTCCTACTCATATTTGATGTGCAGGATTTAGAGCTGCAGATCTCAATGCGAACTGAAGCATTAAACCTTCAGCTTCAAATATGCGCAGGATACTGTAGGTGTAAATAGACCCTAAAAAAAAAATTAGATTTTTAAGGCAATGTTTCGTACCATTGAATACCACCTGCTGATATTTTTTCTATTTACAAATACCTTAAAAAAAAGTCTCTATCTTTTTTTTTTTTTGTATAACTTTCCCTATATACTCTTATGGTTATTTATGAAACATTTTATTGCTCTGCGTCTTTTACTCTTTTATAGAGTTCTCTATATTTGTTATCTTTGCTTCTACTTTAAAATTTTGTTAGTTTATTACAAGTAAATTGGGGACATATTTTGCAATTGGACACAAAGGTCTAGCAAACTGTAAATTTCATAAACAAACAGCTGTTAGGAAAATCTTGTAATAGCTGCCATTAAAATCCATTAGCAATCTCTATGACTTGCTGGAATTTGATGCATCATTTATTCAGCACTGTAAGATTTTAGAAAAAGATTAATAAAACATGTTACACTTGTATCTTAAAGCCATTTTCTATTTTTCTATTCACAGAATGGAAAGATAGATAGATGGGGCTCTTAGTATAAAGACTAAAATATATCTGTCTAGGGGTAAACTGGCCATTGAGGATTTAGAGCAAAGCCAGAGGGTCCCATAGCCTCTATACTCTTGGGTTTTCCCAAGAATACTTATCACCTATCTACAGGATAGGAATTATTTATCTGATAAGTGAGGGTCTTACTGCTGAGACCCATCAGTCTCTAGTATTCATCTCCTATAAATGATTGGTCACTACAAAATCAAGCGCAAAATATTTATTTAAATACAACAATACAGATTCGGATAGACCTCCCGTAAAATAACCCACCCTTAAACCCCCCCCCAGAAAAGCAGAACGACAAAGGGAGTCCAACAGGATGTACCAAGCACCAAAAATGCAAAGGCCCAATCACAAATAAATATCACATCAGCAATAATAATAAATATCAAACAGATTGTGAAAGTGTGATTGTCAATACTGTACCTAGATGTGACATGTTTGTATCCCCGGGAAACCACTCTACCACCTCCACACATGTTTCGGGAAAGTCCCTTTCTCAAGAGGTACAGGGAGTATGCTACTGCTTGTCTTAAAGGGGTACTCCGGAGGAAAACTTTTTTTTTTTTTCAATCTTTTTAAATCAACTGGTGCCAGAAAGTTAATTAGATTTGTAAACTACTTCTATTAAAAAATCTTAATCCTTCCAGTACTTATTAGCTGCTGAATACTACAAAGGAAATTATTTTCTTTTTGGAACACAGTGCTCTCTGCTGACATCATGACCACAGTGCTCTCTGCTGACATCTCTGTCCATTTTAGGAACTGTCCTGAGCAGCATATGTTTTCTATGGGGATTTTCTCCTACTCTGGATAGTTCTTAAAATGAATAGAACAAGGAAATAAAAAAAAAAACAGGACAACACGGGGCACCTAGTGCATTATCCCAGATCAACAAGTTGTAGTGTGCTCACCTGGAGTGCAAAATCAAAGCACATATAACCCATCGTATTGGGTACAGATGTCCTGTGTGTTCACAAAGATGCTGCAAAGCCGTGGGGATGTGGATATGGGCCATAGTCCGTCCACAGATTATATGGCAAAAATAACAGTCGAAAATTCCCCCTCTAGGCCCAAACTTCTCCGGATCGAATCAGGCAAAAGGATGTTTCAAGATTAAGTATATATATGTATATAATAAAATAAAAAATAAAAAATAAAAAAAAAATATATATATATATATATATATAAATAAAATAAAAATAACTTATCTTGAAACATCCTTTTTGCCTGATTCCATCCGGAGAAGTTTGCGCCTAGAGGGGGAATTTTCTACTGTTCTTTTGCCAGTTCTTAAAATGGACAGAGGTGTCAGCAGAGATAACTGTGGTCATGATGTCAGTAGAGAGCTCTGTGTTTCTGTCACGATGCCGGCTGGCAGGAGGTGGATCCTCTGTGCCAGAGAGGGATAGCGAGGACCGTGCTAGTGGACCGGTTCTAAGACACTACTGGTTTTCACCAGAGCCCGCCGCAAAGCGGGATGGTCTTGCTGCGGCGGTAGTGACCAGGTCGTATCCACTAGCAACGGCTCACCTCTCTGGCTGCTGAAGATAGGCGAGGTACAAGGGAGTAGGCAGAAGCAAAGTCGGACGTAGCAGAAGGTCGGGGGCAGGCGGCAAGGTTCGTAGTCAGGGGAGATAGCAGAAGTTCTGGTACACAGGTTTATTAAACACACAAAACGCTTTCACTAGGCACAAGGGCAACAAGATCCGGCAAGGAAGTGCATGGGAGGAGGTTAGATATAGTCAGGGACCAGGTGGGAGCCAATTAAGCTAATTGGGCCAGGCACCAATCATTGGTGCACTGGCCCTTTAAGTCTCAGGGAGCTGGCGCGCGCGCGCCCTAGAGAGCGGAGCCGCGCGCGCCAGCACATGACAGCAGGGGACGGGAACGGGTAAGTGACCTGGGATGCGATTCGCGAGCGGGCGCGTCCCGCTGTGCGAATCGCATCCCCAACGGCCATGACAGAGCAGCGCTCCCGGTCAGCGGGACTGACCGGGGAGCTGCAGGGAGAAAGACGCCGTGAGCGCTCCGGGGAGGAGCGGGGGCCCGGAGCGCTAGGCGTAACAGTACCCCCCCCCTTAGGTCTCCCCTTCTCTTTGTCCGGTAACTGCCTCCCCTGGGATGAGGACACCGGGAAAGGATGGAGGGATTCCTCAACGGCAGGCAGAACCGCAGGAGTAGGAATGGGGAGAGAGGGCAGAGGGCGAGACCTGGCACGGGGCAGTGTGACACCAGGACGAGGGCCATGAGGGGACACAGAGGCTTGCCTGATGGGACTGGGAGGGGGGAGGGGCATTTCCTGTGGCAGGCAGAGTCCTTAATGACCTTAGGGGGACCGGATACAGGAGGAACCACAGGGTCACGGCAGGGAGTACTGGGAACCGGTTGAAGGCAGTCCTTGGAACAAGAGGGACCCCAACTCTTGATCTCCCCAGTGGACCAATCCAGGGTTGGGGAATGGTGTTGAAGCCAGGGTAGTCCAAGGAGAACTTCAGAAGTGCAATTAGGAAGGACAAAAAATACAATTTCCTCGTGATGAGGTCCGATGCACATTAGGAGGGGCTCCGTGCGGTAACGCACGGTGCAATCCAACCTGGCTCCGTTGACCGCGGAAATGTGGAGTGGCTTGACAAGACGGGTCACCGGAATGCGGAATTTATTCACAAAGGACTCCCGAATAAAATTCCCAGAAGCTCCAGAGTCCAGGCAGGCCACGGCTGAGAGGGGAGAGCTGGCTGAAGTAGAAATCCGAACAGGCACCGTGAGACGTGGAGAAGCCGACTTGGCATCAAGAGACGCCACACCCACGAGAGCTGGGTGCGAGCGTGCGTTTCCCAGACGTGGAGGACGGATTGGGCAATCCACCAAAAAATGTTCAGTACTGGCACAGTACAGACAAAGATTCTCTTCCTTACGGCGATTCCTCTCTTCCAGGGTCAGGCGAGACCGATCCACTTGCATGGCCTCCTCGGCGGGAGGCCTAGGCGCAGATTGCAGTGGAGACTGTGGGAGAGGTGTCCAGAGATCTAAGTCTTTTTCCTGGCGGAGCTCTTGATGCCTCTCAGAAAAACGCATGTCAATGCGAGTGGCTAGATGAATGAGTTCATGCAGGTTAGCAGGAGTCTCTCGTGCGGCCAGAACATCTTTAATGTTGCTGGATAGGCCTTTTTTAAAGGTCGCGCAGAGAGCCTCATTATTCCAGGATAGTTCAGAAGCAAGAGTACGGAATTGTATGGCGTACTCGCCAACGGAGGAATTACCCTGGACCAGGTTCAGCAGGGCAGTCTCAGCAGAAGAGGCTCGGGCAGGTTCCTCAAAGACACTTCGAATTTCCGAGAAGAAGGAGTGTACAGAGGCAGTGACGGGGTCATTGCGGTCCCAGAGCGGTGTGGCCCATGACAGGGCTTTTCCAGACAGAAGGCTGACTACGAAAGCCACCTTAGACCTTTCAGTAGGAAACTGGTCCGACATCATCTCCAAGTGCAGGGAACATTGCGAAAGAAAGCCACGGCAAAACTTAGAGTCCCCATTAAATTTGTCCGGCAAGGACAGGCGGAGGCTAGGAGCGGCCACTCGCCGCGGAAGGGGTGCAGGAGCTGGCGGAGGAGATGGTTGTTGCTGCTGTAGCTGTGACTGTACTTGCTGTAGTTGTGACTGGAGTTGCTGTGTCATGGTGGTCAAGTACGACAGCTGGTGATCTTGTTGCGCTATCTGTTGCGACTGCTGGGCGATCTGACGAGCTTGCTGGGCGACCAGCGTAGGGAGGTCAGCGACAACTGGCAGAGGAACTTCAGCGGGATCCATGGCCGGATCTACTGTCACGATGCCGGCTGGCAGGAGGTGGATCCTCTGTGCCAGAGAGGGATAGCGAGGACCGTGCTAGTGGACCGGTTCTAAGACACTACTGGTTTTCACCAGAGCCCGCCGCAAAGCGGGATGGTCTTGCTGCGGCGGTAGTGACCAGGTCGTATCCACTAGCAACGGCTCACCTCTCTGGCTGCTGAAGATAGGCGAGGTACAAGGGAGTAGGCAGAAGCAAAGTCGGACGTAGCAGAAGGTCGGGGGCAGGCGGCAAGGTTCGTAGTCAGGGGAGATAGCAGAAGTTCTGGTACACAGGTTTATTAAACACACAAAACGCTTTCACTAGGCACAAGGGCAACAAGATCCGGCAAGGAAGTGCATGGGAGGAGGTTAGATATAGTCAGGGACCAGGTGGGAGCCAATTAAGCTAATTGGGCCAGGCACCAATCATTGGTGCACTGGCCCTTTAAGTCTTAGGGAGCTGGCGCGCGCACGCCCTAGAGAGCGGAGCCGCGCGCGCCAGCACATGACAGCAGGGGACGGGAACGGGTAAGTGACCTGGGATGCGATTCGCGAGCGGGCGCGTCCCGCTGTGCGAATCGCATCCCCAACGGCCATGACAGAGCAGCGCTCCCGGTCAGCGGGACTGACCGGGGAGCTGCAGGGAGAAAGACGCCGTGAGCGCTCCGGGGAGGAGCGGGGGCCCGGAGCGCTAGGCGTAACAGTTTCAAAAAGAAAATAATTTCCTCTGTAGTACTCAGCAGCTAATAAGTACTGGAAGGATTAAGATTTTTTAATAGAAGTAATTTACAAATCTAAAAGAAAGCAGGTAGATGCCAGCGGATAAGAAACTTCACCTTTATTTTCATCACATTAAAAGCATGGACATGGAGAGACGTCAGTAGGACAAACGATTAAAATTCTAGGAGTAAATGCCAAGCATGACACGTTTCAGGTCATGTGACCTTTCATCAAATGTATCTGATGAAAGGTCATCATGCATCTGATGAAATGTCACATGACCTGAAACGCGTCATGCTTGGCGCTTACTCCTAGGATTTTAATTGTTTGTCCTACTGAAGTCTCTCCATGTCCATGCTTTTAATGTGATGAAAATAAAGGTGAAGTTTCTTATCCACTGGCATCTACCTGCTTTCTTCTAAACTTGGCGGACTACTCTGCCATGCGGTGACCGGGTGAGCTGACTATCCACTACTTTTGCTAATTTACAAATCTGTTTAACTTTCTGGCACCAGTTGATTAAAAAAAAAGTTTTCCAGTGGAGTACCCCTTTAAATAGTATATGTCATCCAATGGCGCATAGCGGGTTCCGGGTAGTGTCTCTGACCGGCGCGCACCCGCCACTATAGACAGCTGACCGAAATCTAGCACAGCACTCGCAATTCACGCTGACACCCCCATTTGCATCTGACAGGCGCTAATCTTCCAGCTCCTCACATCATAGTATGGTCCATATTTATTGTTATGACAGCCAGGGACCTTCTAAACACATCTGTGGCTGCCATGTTAGATCTTTTAGTACAGGCTGTGCTAGCAGATTGCAGAAATGACAGTATACCGTACAGTCAATCTTATTACACAAAAAGTGTAAAAAAAAATTAATCCCCCTTAAATCATCTCCTCATTTTTTTTAAATAAATAAATAAATCAAAACCTAATATAAATATATGTATATATATATTCTGCATTTATCCTTAAATGAAAAAAATATCTTATGCCAGAATAGTATGTTTTTTTTAGATCACTGCACATCCAACAAAACGTGGAATAATAGTTACAAAAAGTTACATGTACCCCCAAATGGTATTAATAAAAACAAATAACTGTGCAAAAACAAGCTCTCACATCTCTGTAGACAGAGTAATAAAAAGGTTGTAATGGTAAGCACAGATTCACACTGCGGAATCTCCAAATGTAATTTACGCTGGAGGTCCAGCAGGTGGCGCTAGGACTGCGTAAACTGCATTGCCGTCCCCATAGATGGCATAGCATTTCTGAGTGGATCAGAAATGCATTGCTGTCTATGGGAACTGCAATGCAATGCATGCAGTCCTAGCTCCGCCTGCAGGATCACGGGCTTACCCGGCCTCAGTGTGAACCCGGCCTAAGAATAAATGGATGCCTTGATCAAATGACTCAATTGTCTTAGATTGTGGCGTGTGTTCACTGTAAAAGGGGGAACACAGCATGTTACAACAGAGAACTGCAACTTAATATTTATTGCACTGATTCTGCAGTTTAAAAAAATATTCCAAATGTGGCCCTGGTGCATTGCCTGACTCAACCATAGGCATAGACATAAAGGCATATAGTGGATTTTGTGAACTCTTATTTATCAGGATGTTTTTCAAGCACCATATCAGGTTTTCATAGGCCTTTATGCACATGGGCCTTGTATTGTCAATGAATACAGGAGAATAAGAACCCCAAAATCTGTTACCCAAGGTGATAACTACAGCAGGTCGTAAAACGGAAGGAAAGCCATTTTGATTCAACATTTTTTTTTTTTTTGCAGATTTTGCTAGAATAATTTTTGGGCAACATGCTGCATTTGCAGAAACCCTAACAGTGAAACCCCCTCATAAGTGATCCTATTAGGAATCTGTATCACCCGAATATTTATAACCCGATACTGAAAAAAAAAAACTGCCACCTGATAATCTGTAGTTTTAGCCCCAAATCCTCCCTGTTAAAAATGTTTATTTCTCTTTTCCCTATTTAACAAAAAATAAATAAAGGGGTTGCCTTACCTGGTTACTTCCTCCTTTTCCTGCTCCTCCAGCCTGTTTGCTAAAGGTAGGGAAAAAAGCCAATAACAGCTGAAGCAGGGAAGTTGCACAATTTGCGTAACTACAGTTGACTTTAGGAGTTGTGCAAGTGGTGTACTGGAAGGATTAAGATTATTAAATAGAAATAATTTACAAATCTTCAATAGTGCAATAAAGGAATAATGAGATGGCACTCACTGAAGTCGTAATTTCTTATCCTTTATTCATGAGACATAAAAGGCAGAGGTACGGTGTCAGACAGGTGAGCTGGCTAGGACGCCGGGAACCTCTATGTAACTTTCTGACACCAGGTTTTTTTTTTAGAAAAAAATTATTTTCCACCGTAGTACCCCTTTAAAGTCAATGGAAGTTACAAAAATTGTGTAACTTACCTGTTTTAGATGCTTTTGGCTTTTCACGACCACCTCCGGCTGCTGCAGACAGCCTGAAAGAGATGGAAATGCCGGAAGTAACCAGGTTGAACAACCCCTTTAATAAACAAGCAAATATACAAAAAAGTTAAGCGTCCCATGTTCAACTTGCCCCTCCCCCTTCCCATTAAAAAAGCTCTCATACAATTCAGCTGATGGAAAAATAAAAGTATTATGTATCTTAGAAGCCAAAACAAGAAAACAATAAATTTAAATTACTGCAGTGGTAAAAGTTAACAGCGACACAATATTTTAGATAAACTGCAATTTTACAAGCAAGACTGGGGGGCCATTAACAATTATTTTGGAAACCATACAATTAGCATGTCCACATGGTTTTCCTTATATGGGATCCTATTCTTAGGGTGGGTCACCTTTTTTCTGCAAGTAATACATATTCTATGCAACTTTAGTGTGTGTTGTATAGAAAATATAGCACTCACCACATTTTAGCACATCTGTAATCATTTCATTTTAATGACTATATACCTCCTAAACACTTGAAATTGTTCTATTTCTCTTTTTAAATCATATTTTCACAAAATTATTGAAATTCTTCTTACATAATTTAGGCATTGCTACAATTAAGCTGGATTACCCTTATTTACTTTTAATTATCATAACAAATAAATTAATTCAGACATTATCTGTACAAATCTTTAAATGATGTAAATTAAGTGGAAAAAAAAATGAAATGTAAGAGATTAGATTTTATCAAAGTAGAATAAATAGAGAATGTTTATATAAGGTACTTAATTTCCTTATCGTATCTCTCACAGTTCATCAACGATCCTGACTGTTTAACAAATGAGTCGCTGAGGGCGTCATGCATAACCATGAGTAGCTATGAGAATATTTCTCTAAGATTGTCTTTGTTTGTAAAGCCCTTCAATATATCAATTAATCTTAATTTTACTTGCAAAATATTTGTTGGTTCAAAAACTTACATTGAGAAAAACTTTTGGAAAATCCTGTGGATCTATTTTGCATTTTCTTATTGGTCTTATTAGCTCAAGTGTAATTTACTAAGGGTATGTTTATACATTGTTTTGATCCATTTTTAAAATGTAAAATGACCCCAAAACAGTAATTTTACACCAAAAACTGACTTTTTTTCTCTCACAGTTCATCAACGATCCTGACTGTTTAACAAATGAGTCGCTGAGGGCGTCATGCATAACCATGAGTAGCTATGAGAATATTTCTCTAAGATTGTCTTTGTTTGTAAAGCCCTTCAATATATCAATTAATCTTAATTTTACTTGCAAAATATTTGTTGGTTCAAAAACTTACATTGAGAAAAACTTTTGGAAAATCCTGTGGATCTATTTTGCATTTTCTTATTGGTCTTATTAGCTCAAGTGTAATTTACTAAGGGTATGTTTATACATTGTTTTGATCCATTTTTAAAATGTAAAATGACCCCAAAACAGTAATTTTACACCAAAAACTGACTTTTTTTTTCTTACACTCAGTTCTGCTGAATTTCAGGTATAAATGTCTTAGTTACCACACTGTTTAATTTTATATTCATACTTTCTAAAGTAACTGCCAGGAAGTTTTTTTCAGCCATACCAGGTATGGAGCTGCAGGTCCTGGGAGCAGCTAAAGAGTTAGCAGCTGAAGAGTCAAAGTGGAGCAGAGTTGCAGCAATACACCCCCACCCTCCTCCTTCCACCCTGAATGATTGTTGTACAGGGTTTGGCTTCTAGTAATTCCGTCAAAGCAGGGAGGGAGGAAGCATGCTGCGGCAGCTCAGCACCACAAGACTCTAACTGCTAAAAAAAAAGCCTTTATTACTTTCCAAACAGTGATCAGCAAGACTAAAACTATTGTTAAGTTTATCCTCAGAACACCTATCTGTCAACATCTGCAACTCTATATTTGGTACGGAGCTGTCTCAGGTTTTAAAGGGGTTATCCACCATAAGGTGATTTTAGCACGTACCTGCCAGACAGTGATGGACATGCTTAGAAAGGATCTGCGCTTGTCTTGAAGCTAAATGGCTATGTTGTGAGATTACCATAACACTGTGGCTAGATTTTTGTGAACTGGTATTTCCTGTTTGAGTTTCCTTCTTTGCCTACAAATCCTATAATTCCATTTTCCTCCCTCCCACACATCAGCCACCCATTGAAACCTAAATTAGCTGCTTCCATTCAAAAGACCTGTGTTTTTCAATCAGGATGCCTACAGCTGTTGCAAAAATACAATTAGTTGCAGATTGATCTCTCTCCCACCAAGCGATCACTCCACCCATTGAAGCAGACAGGCTCCCTGTCATCAGCTGACTAGTGATGTCAGGTGTTGGCCATATTACAACCTGGGAAAAATCTGAGATAACGGTAATTTTGTATGCTGTTAAAATTAAATATTGGGGTGAAAATCACATAAGAATTGTGAGACCACTATCAGACACAGGTACAGACACTATATTATGAACGACATTAACTTTACAGCCCCTGTAGCATAGTCAAATAAAAAAACAATCATGAAATATCCCTTTAAGGCTTTACACGTTTCTAACACCATCCTCACCTTTTCCCCACCAATAGAGCCCTGACTGTCAATAATGTCCCACCTTGGTAGGTAGGTCCCCTAGGTAGCTAGGTAGGTGCCCCTCCATAGGTAGATAGTTTTCCCAGATGCCTGGCAGTAGGTAGATAGCTGCTACCCAGTCATTAGATAGTTTTCCCCACTGTAAATTTGTACCCCTCCCAGGGTTAAATAGTTGCTTTCAGTGTAGATAGGTTCCCCCCCCCCACTGTAAAAATGTGCCACCAGCGTAGTCAGGTCTTCTACTAGGTAGATAGTTGTTTCCAATGTAGATAGGTATCACCCAGTGTAAACAGGTTCCCAGTAGATAGATACATACAATAGGTGCCCCCCAGTGTAAACAGGTTCCCCTGTAGGTAGATACTAGTCCTCCTGTGGATAGGTGCCTCAAGACTAGAGTAAGTAGATGCCTCCCCCCCAGTAGGTAAATAGGTGCTTCCAGTGTGGATAGGTGCCCCTTAATGTAGAAGGGTTCCCTCTAAAAGATCAACTCTATATACTCACTTCCTCTGTGCTACCATGCCAACAGGGACTTTTCCAGGTTTGGGTCTCAAGGATGCCCAGAGCTGTGCTGGACCTTCTACATTTACTCTCAGCTGAAGGCCCCATACAGTATTGGTCTTCTGTAGACCACAGGCCAATTAAAGAAACTGCTTACAGTTAAAGGTGCTGGGTAGGTGGTGCCACCACCCTAGGTGGGCCCACAGACATCTATTTGTGCTGAATTACTGCTTGTTATAGCCATCAGTTTGGAAACAAAAAGTAGCTTGGTGTCCCTAAATATAATAGGATGCTTCGCATCCCTGGCAGCATCCATGGTGTACATTTTTTTTTTTATTCTTTCGGCCATCTAATACAAAACAGTGCCTTGACCCAAGTAAATCCTCAGAAATGACAATTAAATTTGCAACAAGATGCAATTTCATCTGCCAGTGCAGTCATGTAGCCAGAACTCAATACTAAGGGACAAGAAAAGCTCTTTTGGTGCCCGACGGTGGAATCACAAAATATATATATATATATCACCAATTTCTTAATTTTAGGGTGATAACTTTTTTTTCTGTTACATCTCTCTTAATCAATTACTAGTGTAAAAGAAATGAAGGCATTTATGTATTTTTGAATTCATAAATGATGAGCAACTACTGTTCTACTAAACTTACTTTTCTTCTACTAAAGCCTCATTCACATGAAGACATTTGAAACAAATTTTGCTCTTAAAAAGCATTGTATTATCTTTAACAGGAATCTGTGCTGTAGTCTACATGACTTCTATTTTTCCAATGTGGATTCAAATATCTGTGTGTGAAAAAAATATGTGATATGTCACTTATTGCCATATTTCTGCAGATATTCCACATTTAGCCCAGAAATTGTGTCTGATACCCAGTATGAGGTTTAACCCCAACTGCTTTCATAATCACACTGAACTGTACTTAAAATCCATGGCATAAATTCAAAAGTCACATATTAGTTTTACTATGTGTTTCCTATTTAGAATATAACAATGACATTTGTTTTCCCTTCTCTGCCTAAACCAGGATTTTTTTCTAATCTTACTGTAAATTACGTTAATATTGTCTTCACCTTGATATATCACTTAAAGGGGTTCTCCGGTGGAAAACATTTTTTTTTAGGTCTTTATAAGTCATCTGGTGCCAGAATGTAAACAGATTTGTAAATAATATTTTCAAACAGTAACCAACCCCTCAAGACTAGTATCAGTTACCTGATACATAGATGAAAATTAGTGTAAATAATAGTAAAAAGCTGGATCGTGCTTCAATTATAGGATACAATTTTATTAAAATGTACATAATATCAATTGTTGCAACTTGACCTCATGGCACAGGGCCCTTGTGCCGAGGAAAATAAATATACGTGCTTGAACATACAGATATATTAAAAACAAACACCGATATTTAGCATTAATAGAAAAGATGATAAAATAAAATAAAAAATAAAAAGTTGGTATCACTTTTGGTAATCCGGCAACTGATAGTCCAGAAATATACTAAAGTCCCGTAAATAATAGGGGATCCTGATATATTATGAGAGATGGGTAAATTATAATTACCAGCCTGATAAAAGCCCACTGTGTCGTCACCTGAGGATAGGTAGTGAGGTCCGCAAGTCTCGGGTGGTGAAAGACACTGGCATGCGTCACCGCGGCGGTCTGCCTGCCATAGACCAGTTTTGTTGGAAGCCATCCAGCCCCTTGTCAGTGCAAATTAATATCAGCTGGTTCAGTCCCAACTGATGGCCTACAAAAAGTCTCATTGCCAAGGTGTCACACAAGACACATCTCATGATATGTAAAAGCAAAGAGCCTTCTCAAGACCTTTGCAACCTAATTGTTGCAAAACAAAACAATGGCGTTGATTACAGTTGCATTTCTAAGCTTCTGAATGTTCCTGTGATCACTGTTAAAGCCATAATATGGAAGTGAAAAGACAATCATTTCACCATAAATTCGACCAGATGCTCCTCACAAGATTTTTGACAGAGAAGTGAAAGGATAGCATACTGTCAAAACACAATGAATTCCTGGTTAAAGATAGGAAGGAGTTGGAGGAGTTGGAGGAAATTGAAAACGCAAATGGCCCAGGGATATACAAATAACTCCAAGGCAAGGTATACAATTGGGCTACCTGGTTTGTGAACATTAAATGCAACAAAAGAATTAGGAATATGGCAAGCAGTGGAGAGGCGATGAGATCAGGAGAGCCTGTGAATATTAATGACAATTTGCAAGATGCTGTTTGTTTTTACACACAGGGTTCTGTGGGGTTCATCGGTTCTTTGTTTTTACTATGCCATCTCCTGTATTTCTTTCCTCCCCTCCTAGATTTTTTCGTTTGGGTTCCGTAGATCTAAAACAACAGCATTTCGCAAACTGTCATTAGTATTCACAGACTTACGATCTCATCGCCTTTCCACTGCTTGGCATATTCCTCATTCTTTTGTTGCATTTAATGTTCACAAACGAGGTACCCCAATTGTAGACGTTGCTCAGGGAGTAATCTTGTATGTCCCTGTGCATTTTCAGGCTATGTCCACACACTGAATTTTGTATGTCTGTTTGTGGGACACCACTACTCCATGCTTTAATATACTGAGCTCTGCACATTTATCAAGGAGGGGCTGGGAGGTGAAGGTAAATGAAGAGGCATGCCAGGCTGTGGCACTGAGGTTGGAATTCCACTTGTTTCTTTGGGGGGAAAAACGCCAAGAAAAACACAAATTCTGCCGCATGGTGTTTTTTCAGCCCAAAAACGCTGCGGCCAGATGTTAGCTGTAAATCATTGAAAAAAAGCTAAATTCTTTTTCCACTTTGCGTTTTTTAGTTTGGAGGTTTTTTTTAAATCCTTTTGGCGTTTTTTTCACTCTTTTTCAGCTCCTTAGTGGTTTTGCAAAATCGCAGCATGTTGAGCCTATGGCGTTTTTTCCCCCTGAAGTCATGGTGTTTTTCTCCCATAGAAGTCACCATATGGGTTTTAACTTTGGCATTTTTGCAGGCGGTTTTTATTCTTATTTGGACTTTAGCGATCCAAAAAAGTGATGGAGATACATTTTTTAATAAACATTTGTAGGGTACCATTAAAAAAAAATTATAAAAAAAGATACAGTAGTGATAGAAAAAATTGTATTAAATGAAATTTATCTTTTTTTATAACAAAACTTTTATAAATTTTTAAACAGGGATCAATTTATATGTACGGGCAATAATAAAATATATGTAGCCGTCAATAATAAAAATGTAGTGTGTGTGTTTTTCACTTTTTATTCTTAATTTTTTAATTTTTTTAGGTAGTACTACTAATGGAACACACTGTTCCATGATGGGAGTAGTAGTACCTGAACTAATTGACAGATCGCCCCGGGTCCATTGTGATCCTTCTGTATAATGTATAGATGCGGCCCCTCTTCTATAGTCCCCTGCACTGACGTATATATACAGCTATTCATATTTCCCGCAGAGAGCTGTGATTGGCCAGATGGTTCCAGCCAATCACAACTCTGTGGGAAATATGAATAGTTGTATATACACGGCAGTGCAGGGGACCATAGAAGAGCGGCCGCATCTATACATTATACAGGAGGATCACAATGGGTGTCAGGAGTGACATCCGCTGTGATCTTTCCTTAACTGCAGGTACTACTGCTCCCAACATGGAGCACACTCTTCCACATGCTGGGAGCTGTAGTACCTGAATTAATAGACAGATTGCAGCGAGTGTAACTTCTGACACCTGTTGCAATCTGTCTATTAAAGGGGTACTCCGGTGGAAAACTTTTTATTTTTAAATCAACTGGTCCTAGAAAGTAGGAGAAAATACCCATAGAAAACATATGCTGCCCTAGACAGTTCCTAAAATGGACAGAGATGTCAGCAGAGAGCACTGTGCTCGTGATGTCAGCAGAGAGCACTGTGTTCCAAAAAGAAAATAATTTCCTCTGTAGTATTTAGCAGCTAATAAGTACTGGAAGGATTAAGATTATTTAATAGAAGTAATTTACAAATCTGTTTAACTTTCTGGCACCGGTTGATTAAAAAAAAAAATTTCCACCGGAGTACCCCTTTAATGTGATCGTCCTATCGCAGAGATGTGGAGCGGCTTTCTTCTGCGCTCCGTATCTCTGCACTATACTCCAGCCAGCTAGTGATGTGAATAGAACATCACTTATTCATATTTCCCTCTGAGAGCGGGGATTGTCTTCCACTCCGGCCAATCCCCACTCTGGGCAGAAAAAATGAATGAGCGATGTGCTATTCACATCACTCGCTGGAGTATACAGCAGAGATGCGAGTGCTGTATAGAGCCGCTCCGCATCTCTGCTATATTATGAATGATCGCATCGGGTGTCAGGAGTGACACCTGGGGGGATATGTCTGTTAGTACAGGTACTACTTCTCCCATCATGGAAAAGTCTGTTCCATGCTGGGAGTAGTAGTACTATCTAAAACATTTAAAAAATAAAGAAAATAAGTGAAACATGCGCACACCCTTAAAATGTAGTTATAAAAAAAATTGAGTTAAATACATTTTTTCCCATCCCTACTGCATTCTTTTTTTTATTATTGGTACCCAAAAAAATTTGAAAAAAAGCCAAAGGGGTCAAAAATGCAATTTCCACTCAAATGCAAAAACGCCAGAGAAAATGTCAGATTTTTTCTGTGAAAAAAACACAGGAGAAAAAACCCAAGTAGAATCCTAGCCTTAACCCCTTAAGGACCAGGCGTTTTTCGTTTTTTGCACTTTCGTTTTTTCCTCCTTACCTTTAAAAAATCATAACTTAAAATTTTGCACCTAAAAATCTGTATTATGGCGTATTTTTTGCGCCACCAATTCTACTTTGTAATGATATCAGTCATTGTACATAAAAATCTACAGCGAAACGGGAAAAAAAAATCATTGTGCGACAAAATTGAAAAAAAGAATGCCATTTTGTAACTTTTGGGGGCTTCCGTTTCTACGTAGTACATTTTTCGTTACAAATGACACCTTTTCTTTATTCTCTAGGTCCATACGGCTAAAATGATACCCTACTTGTATAGGTTTGATTTTGTATTACTACTGAAAAAAAATCATAAATACATGCAGGAAAATGTATACGTTTAAAATTGTCATTTTCTGAGACCTATAACTTTTTTTATTTTTCCATGTTCAGGGCGCTATGAGAGCTCATTTTTTGCGCTGTGATCTGAAATTTTTGTTGGTACCATTTTTGCATTGATCTGATTTTTTGATCGCTTTTTATTCATCTTTTCATGATATAAAAAGTGACCAAAAATACGCTATTTTGGACTTTTTTCGCGTGTACGCCATTGAATGTGAGGTTTAAAAAGCAGTATATTTTTATCATTCAGACATTTCCGCATGCGGTGATACCACATATGTTTATTTTTATTTACACAGTTTTTTTTTTATTCTTGGAAATGCCGGGTGATTCAAACTTTTATTAGGGGAAGGGATCATTGAAAGGGTTAATGATTTTTTTTCACTTTTATTATGCAATATTATAGCTCCTATAGGGGGCTATAACATTGCATTAACTGATCTTTTACACTGATTGATCCATCTCCATAGGAATGGATCAATCAGTGTTTTCGGCGATTGAATGCTCAAGCCTGGATCTCAGGCGCGTTATATCACGGGAGCGGGACTAGGGGCGTTTTCTTTTATAAACTGGTTCTAGAAAGTTAAACAGATTTGTAAATTACTTCTATTAAAAAATCTTAATCCTTCCAGTACTTTTTAGAGGCTGTATACTACAGAGGAAATGTTTATCTTTTTGTATTTCTCACGACCGCAGTGCTCTCTGCTGACCTCTGCTGTCCATTTTAGGAACTGTCCAGAGCAGCATATGTTTGCTATGGGGATTTTCTCCTGCTCTGGACAGTTCCTAAAATGAACAGCAGAGGTCAGCAGAGATCACTGTGGTCGTGACATAAGAGAAATCCAAAAAGGTAAACATTTCCTCTGTAGTACACAGCCCCTAAAAAGTACTGGAAGGATTAAGATTTTTTAATAGAATTAATTTACAAATCTGTTTAACTTTCTGGCACCAGTTGATAAAAAAAAAAGTTTTCCATGGTAGTACCCCTTTAAGCAACTCATTTCCCACCTTCTTGACACTTGACCGAGAAATAAAAAGGCAATTTTATATGTTTGGCAACCACCATCAGTTCCAGGGAAGTTATATTGTGCTTTTATACTATGACAGCTATCCAATAGTGTCTGCTATAAGTAGCAAACCGAGCTCACAAATTCCTTTTAAGACAATGTCAGAAGATGATTTTTAATATATTGTCCTTTGGTGCATGATGCATTGATGCAAAGAAAGAGGAAAGTCGATCCAGCAATTCCACTAAAACATCGCTTTATTGGTTATTCAGCAGCACAAAATATCCAACATGGATAGCATTCACCACACACCACCTGGCCAGTGATTCACAGCAAAATGGACGCATTTCGAGCGCATGCTCGCTCTTGATCACCATGATGCATTGATCCAGATTTCCCAATGTCCTAGCCAAGAAAAGTCCAAGCTCAGTTTTAGGACTCTTGGCCTTTCACAATTATAATGAAATGTTACAATTTTTTGGAACAAGTTCTGAAAGTACTCCGCAACTTTATGACACCAAAGGGCTCTTTCTCAGCATCACATAGATTACGTAGGTCTAGATGGGGATGATATTACTCGAGTCCTCTCTTGTCTTCTGCAAATGTATGTGATTAAGTAGCTAGCTAATGGCATTTGTCATGTAAATCAAGCTTCTAGTTTGTTTATGCTAGACCAACTTTATCCATACTCCAAACAAATTATCTTTTATAATTACCAGCCTGAAGATAAATCTCTAAATGTTTTTCTGATGATAGTGCTGTGGTTGGCAGGTGTTTAAAGTGCCTCCTAGGGACAGAGATTGAAGATGGGCTTTTTCACATAAATCCTCAAGGCAAAGATGTTTAGTGATCTTTCCTAACATGTGTAGAATATCCTTGTGTGGTGCCCTCTTAATGAATACTAACAGGCAAAGGTCGTATATCTTTATGAAGAGAAATGCATCTCGGTGGCATGATAAATGCTTCTTCAAGCACTCAATGGACACTGGCGGCATGGAAAACAAGTCATGTTTGAACAGTGCCACATGCTGCTTCTACTGCTGAGTTCTCCTTGTGTATTTTACCTATTTGGTGGTAATTCATTCACACTCTTTACATGACAAATGGACACACTCTCAAAAGTGACCTTTGTGTAAGTGAAAACTAACATCATTACTTACAGAACGCAAAATGGATACATGAATCCATTAAGAGAATTGGCTGTGCAAAATATTGGCTTTTGTAACTATAAATAGACCGGAAAGATACATTTTATAACAATATTTGTTTATTAGATTACACAAAATTTAGATACATACACCCTGTTCCAAATTATTATTAGTGTTGAGCGGCATAGGCTATATTCGAATTCGCGATATTTTGTGAATATATGGATGAATATTTGTCATATATTCGCTAAATTTGCATATTCGTAATATTC
The DNA here is from genome assembly GCF_029499605.1 of Hyla sarda. NCBI lineage: Eukaryota > Metazoa > Chordata > Amphibia > Anura > Hylidae > Hyla > Hyla sarda. Next base: position 372,036,887 of record NC_079189.1, on the reverse strand, counting down.
GCGCTTATTTTCGCATACAAAAATTTGCATATGCGGAAATTAGCATAAAGGGAAATTCGCATATGAGAAAATTAGCATATGCGGAAATTCGCATATGCTCAAATTATCATATGCAAATTTTCGCATATACAAAAATTCGTACGCCAGTCTCACACAGTAGTATTAGAGCCTTCTTTACACCACCTAAGCTGGAAGCAGTGAGGGATGATCACTGTGATGTGTACTGTGAAGAAAAAAATATATGAATATTGGTAATTGCGAATATATAGTGCTATATTCGTGAATATTCGCAAATTCGCGAATATGCAATATTCGCGAACAAAATTCGCATTGCAAATATTCGCGAGCAACATTAATTATTATGCAAATGATATTTTTCTCATTAAACTAAATAATTGATGTAAATAACAGTCAGCATAATTCTCATGTTATCAACTATTAAGAGTACAATACAAATAACAGTATTTTTTTTAAACATAGAAAACTTACAATGCACTGTTCCAAATTATTGCACACAGTAAGTTTCAAAACACTTTATAGGTTGTAAAGAACTGAAAATTGTCATTTGTTGTGTTTGCAGCATATTTACTGAAACATTTTTAACATTCAAACTTTTAACATTTTAACTTTTTAAACATTTTAACAGGTCTCATTACATTTTAACATAGGACCCCTTATTTCCTATCAGCTTCACAAGTCTTGCATCAATTGAACTTGTGAGATTTTGGACAGTTTCTGCTTGAATTTGTTTGCAAGATGAAAACTCCCTCCCACCCTCATAGATCTTTTGCTTGAGGATGCTTCAAAGTTTCTCAATAGTATTGAGGTCAGGGGAGGATGGAGGCCACACCATGACTTTCTCTCCTTTTATCCCCAAAGCAGACATTGATGCAGAGGAATTCTTTGCAGCATGAGATGGTGCATTGTCATGCGTGAAGATGATTTTATTACGGAAAGCATAGTTCATCCTTCTGTATAAGGGAAGAAAGTGGTTTGTCAGAAACTCCACATACATTGCAGAGGTCATCTTTACACCTTTGGGGACCCTAAAGGGGCCAACCAGCTCTCTTCCCATGATTCTGGCCCAAAACATGACTCCACCACCTCTTTGTTGACGTTGCAGCCTTGTTGGAACAGGGTGGCCCTTCACCAACCATCCACTACTCCATCCATCTGGACCATCCTGGGTTGTGCGGTACTCATCAGTGAACAGGACTGTTTGAAAATTAGTCTTCATGTATTTTTTTTGCCCAATGCAGCCGTTTCTGCTTGTGAGCATTGGTTAGTGGTGGCTGAATAGAAGGATTATGCACAGTTGCAAGACTCTGGAGGACTCTACATCTTGATGTCCGTGGGACTCCAGAGGCACCAGCAACTTCAAATATCTGTTTGCTGCTATGTAATGGTATTTTAGCAGCTACTCTTTTAACCCGATGGGATCTGGCAGAAATCTTCCTCAATGTGCCTTTATCTGCACAAACCTATCAGTGCTCTGACTCAGGGACAAATCTCTTAATAGAAAGTAAAGACAAGTGGAACAGATACTTAGGGGAGATTGGAGAAGAGGAATGGGGAGGATATACAGGAATGTAAATAGGTGCTCATTTAATAGTAATCATATGTTAACGCAAATATGGATTCTACATGGAATCTATTATTGCCCTAAGATATTACACGAAAGGGGAAACAACTGGACTCCAGCTGTCCAAGGTGTGGGGAGCAGGATGCCGATTTATACCATATGTGATGGCGGTGCACTGAAATTAGAAAATATTGGAATTTTTGGTTTTGTTAATCTGTATTAAAATAAATATGAAAATAAAAAAATATATATTATAACAAAATAAAATAAAAAATATCTTAATAGTGGGATGATCACACTTAAGTTTTTGTGAAATATCTAATGTTTTCATACCTTGCCCAAGGCATTGAACTGTTTTATTCTTTTCGACAGCACAGAGATCAATTTTCTTCCCCATATTTCTTGAAAATGGCGCTTTGCTTAATAATGTGGAACACCCACCTTTAGTAGTTTTTCCTTAAATTTCCTCACCTGGCAATCTATTTATCACAGGTGTCCGAGATTGTTTTCAGTGATCAAAAGAGCCCTGAGACACAATGCCATCCATGAGTTAAACTGAAAAATAAAACATTTAATCTTTGTGACACTTAAATATCAAATGCATAAAAATTTGGAACAGGGTGTATATTGCAGTAGCTGTATTTTAGCCAGTTGATGCAGATGTCAGTTGATGCAGATGCAAAATCAGAGAATGTTGCAGAATCTTGTACTAACAGTATTTTGTAGAGACAAGCTTTTCGGAGTCCTTCCTTTTTCAGATCAAAAGCATTTTTAAGCTCATGAGTTAAAAACACATCTCTGGTTACATCTTGTGTATTGTAATTCACATAAATTCTGATATGTGTATCATAAATACACATAACGTAAAAGCGTCCATGGGATGTAATGCATGTACATACTAAAAATATAGCAAGACCATTGGGTGAAGGGATAGAAATTAGGAGTCTTCATAGGAGGGGTCAAAATTACTCCCCAGTTGTGATACATGCTTATCCTATTAAACTTCCACATCTAAAGCCACTATTTTTTTTTTACTGCTGCAATATATGTTGCCTCTGATTCCCATTTTGCCAAATATTATGAGACTTATATGGAGACAGAACCCATAGAAGCTACACATTACCTTTGGGCAAGGGGGAAGAAGAGGTTAAATTGAACTGGCCTACTAGCCGACCCAATATCATGGGAAGTATTCTGTTTGTTAAAGGGGTACTCTATCCCTAGACATCTTATCCCCTATCCAAAGTATGGGGATAAGATGTCTGATCACTGGGTCCGGCCGCTGGGACCCCCATGATCTCTGGCACGGTACCCCTGTGTTCTAAACATTTATGTTCACTATGCCATGGTTGTGATGTCATGCCCCCTCCATTGATGTCTATAGGAGGGGGGCGTGATGGTTGTGCCAGGCCAGAGATCATGGGGGGGCCCAGAGGCCGGTCCCCCACAATCATACATCTTATCATCTATCCTTTGGAAAGGGTATAAGATGCCTAGGGGCAGACAACCATTATAGCCCCCTTAAGAACACCATTTTATAATTACCATTTAGGAGTGACAAGCTATAGTAGCGCCCACAATGAAAGACATACAAACTTTCCTAAAGCAAATATAAGAGATGGCTTAATAGAATATAGAATGTTTAATACCTTGACATAAAAAGGACGACTTAAGGTCTTTTTTTTTACAAGTGTTTTAAGATTTTTAGGGAAATCAATTTTTAAAATGAAACTTTTAAATGGAAACTGAACCAAGCAAAATTTTTTGAAAGAATGATTTTCATATACATGAAATGAGATTTTCTAGTGAGCAGCTTTTCTCTGACTAGTAGCGACAAGGTTAAATGAGTGACATGTGGCAAGACACAGAAAGTGTTAAATTGTTTTATCTCTGCTGTTTTTGGAGAAGTTACCAGTTCATTTGCTGTCGTGAAACTGCTGAGACAAGAGACAGTTCAATAAATCAAGGCGCGCTTGATGGATTCTACAACTCATTGAAATGAATGCTTGGAAGAGGGGAGAAATCTCTCAGTATTCCCACTTTGACAAAAGGGTATGCAAAGAGCTTGAATGGATGAATGGTTGATTAATTTTGCCAGAAATGTTCTCGACAGCAGGAAATGTGTTTCTGCATTACAGTGTTTGCATGGGAGTTATTCTGTAAGATATGAATGATGGCTTATAAATGTACACCTGGGGGTAAGCTGCCGAAATCCACAGCTCTTGGTCAGATTAACCGGCATCCTCCATGTAATGTTCAGTACATTTAATAACGCGCACTAAAGCCTTCAGGTCGTTTCCTAATATTTATACTTGTCATCCCCGGTTACTGTGCTGGAGCTAAATTCAGGCTTAATTTGTACATGACTGAAAGCGGCCATGACAGCCGTTTTCAATCATGCAGATTATATAATATAACATGTAGTAATTCAAAAAATGTCCTACAATTTCACTTTCTAAAATAATTGTAACTCCCTTCCAGATTTAGTACTTCTCTCTTTTATATGTAATTGACATTGCTCAGACCCTCAGGCTGGTGTTTTATATTTTTCTTTGCAAAAGCATCGTCTGTAAGGATACATGTGTTTTTTTCACATTCTCTATTCATAATTTGATTAAAGAAAATGTTTTTTTACTTTTAAAGTTTGACTTTTATTGTATCAGTAGAATTCCAAGATCATTCTTTAATTTGACAAGGTACCAAATCACTCTTCTGATATCTTAGTTAATACGCTGAAGAGTAGTTGACAATTCTTACAAAACAAACCCTGCAACTGAAAGACCAGACTGCTGGGAATGAATGGAAATTTTCCAGGGTTGGCCTAAATCTATATAACATAACATTTATAATATAAAATTTATAAACCAAACAAACTAAGAATGACTAAACTGCTTTTATATATAGTCTCTGAATGTACATGTATACATTTTAAATGCATGGAGCAAGAAATGTGACTGTTTTCCTTATTTTATGTAATTGCTTCAATCGTAGAAATGACACCAATTTTATTTTATATGTAATATTGACTCCGATATGCATCAGTGGGGTCCAGCTTTTTACATTTGCAGAAGAAATCCTACTGGCATTGCCACTGTGGTTTCATACATGAATTGTATTGTCTTTCACATTCATATTCTTATTGCCTACTAACAAAAGTCATCAAAAGACAATAAAATCAAAACATTAAACCTTATGGATACAAAAGAGAATGTAAAAAAAAAAAAATCAGTTAAAAATTCAGAAAAAAAAGAACTTTGTTAAGAATACATACTGAGGAGAGTTAATACAACGAACAATACACATTTTTGTGTTTTTTTCCCCCACAAAATGTTATTTTGCCAAAAGGGAAACAAGTATCACTTAATGTATGTATATCTCAAAATAAAATAAAAGGGGCTTGCTACCTGCAGACTCAGTGTGCCCACTCCTCTTACCCGCTCTCTTAGCAAGATTAGCTTTTTATATGGGGGCTTCAGCAGCTGGACCAGTGGCAATCGGTTGGTTGCCAGGTTGGCTTGCATGGGTTGATTAGTAAAACAGTGGAAGTTTTTTCTTTCATATGTAAACCAACATACACTTTGTAAAAGTTTGGTGGCTTATTTAATGTCTTTTTTTTTTTATCAGTTTGCATCCACCATGAATAAATAAAAGGCTCTTATCCTTTGTGTTCTTATCACAAATGTATGTAACTTTAAAACCAATTCTAGAATAAACCCAGCCAAACTCTTGCACATAAAAATGATGTTAAACATGGATGATCTAACCTCAAAACTTTAGCAAAAAATAAAAATGGTCTGATCTTCAAGTGGGGTCTTTTGGTAATTAGCTTAGATTTGCAACAAATGGCACACAGACTGTTGGCTCTGCATGTGTGCAGCACAATTGGTATTTACCCTATTATGTTGCAATTTAAGCATATACTCCAAAGTTTATCAACAGGAGAGAATGAAATCATTTAGCAAAATATATATCATAAATGCTGCAGAAGACAAGATTTATCAACTTCATTTCACTGTAATAATATTTTTACTTCTAGAATGTCAATGAATTTCCCTTCCCATTAATGCTTTATATTGCTGGGTATTTTTAGCAAATGACTTGTCAGCAGAAAGGCTTCATTAGACCCATCAGGATATCGGCCCATGAATAACGATTCCCAAACTGTACTGACAGTTTCCTTGAGCCAAAATGATAAAGCACCTCTGACAAAAGCCATATTGTGCTCTCCATGAGAGGAGAGGGAAGAACAAGGAAGACAGTTTGTTCTTAATTTGGTCAGGTTAATATTGACACAGTTAGTTCCAGAGTCTCCCGGATTGCGTTTTTTAAGCTCTTTTTTTTCTTGAAATCACTGGGGTAGATGGCAGACAACAATTTATTTTAGAAAGTTTCTGAAATAAAGATCATGGGAAATAAAAAGATGCTAAGGGAATAATATATCATTCTAATATATAATAATAATAATAATAATAAGGTTATTATTAATATTATTAATACAGTGGCTCAGTGGTTAGAAGTGTAGTTTGCAGCCCTGGGTTAGTAGATATAAATCTAACCAAACACAAAGAGCAGGAAAGGTTTGCTATAGAGATTTGCTACTGCTCTGGACAGTTCCTGACATGGACAGAGGTGTCAGCAGAGAGCACTGTGGTCAGACTGGAGAGTACTGCACAACTTCCTTTGTAGTATACAGCAGCTTATTAGTACTGGAAGGGTTAAGATTTTTTAATAGAAGTAATTTACAAAGCTGTTTAACTTTCTGACACCAGGTGAATAAAATAAAAAAAATTAGTTTTCCACCGGAGTACCCCTTTAATCCTGTTGAACTCACAAAAAGGGAGAATTTTTTGAATGCTTGGAAAAAAGCTATTGAGTCTTCAATAGCCTCCATGTGCATTTTAACACCGGCAGGCATCAACCAAAAAAAAAAAGGGATTTTTTATGCAGCTTTACTTTAGTGTTAAAGGGGTTCTCCGGTGCTTACACATCTTATCCCCTATCCAAAGGATAGGGGATAAGATGCCTGATTGCGGGAGTCCCGCAGCTGGGGACGCCCGGGATCTTGCACGCAGCACCCCGTTTGTAATCAGTCCCTGTAGCGTGTTCGCTCCGGGTCTGATTACGGGCGACTACAAGGCCGGCGGCGTGTGACCTCACGCCTGCGCCCCCGTGTGACCTCACGCTCCGCCCCTCAATGCAAGCCTATGAGAGGGAGCGTGATAGCTATCACGCCCCCTCCTGTAGGCTTGCATTGAGGGGCGGAGCATGATGAAATACGCTTAGTTGTAAAACCACTTCAAAACTACTTGAAATATTTCTAGGTGACCATAGCCTTGTTATATACACTTAGAGCTCTTGGGCATTGTTTGATTAAATCACAAATAGACATTTCAAAGTGTGGAGTGCTTTTTAGAATATAACTGGAAGCTGAGCTTCTACTTCCACGCCAATATAAGGTGGAGAGTCCAGTAAATGTTTTCTGGCTAAAATAGTACATTAGTCATAAGTGCAGCTCAATCTTTCCAAACACAAACAGGGAGTTGCTTAACCCTTTAAAGACACAGCCCATTTTGGTCTTTTGGATACAGCCAATTTTAATGGTTGTGTTGTTGTTTTCTTTCTTGCCTTTTAAAAGGCATAACCCATTCACTCACTTTTGTGAACTGGTGGTTCAGTGAGCTGTGCATGGCCGCTGCTGGATGGCAGGCCTACTGCACGAAAGAGCCGGAGAATGAAGTCTTGTAATAGCAGCACTTTTGCTGGCGATCTTGTGGAGGATATGGAATCTTGAGTGAGCACTCTCCATTATGGGACGGCATTGGGTTTACATGGGTTAGAAGAAGTCAGAAATAAAATGACGATGGCGATACTTTTGGGGGAAATCCTTTATAAAACTACATAATGGTATACTTTAATAAGCAAGATGTGTTTTAGGGAATCCTTGAACCCTTTCTTCAATACCAATACGAGAAGAAACAAAATACAGAATGAGGTTTTATGGTAAATGGACCTCTTATTATCCAGACACTAATATGCTATCACTATGCTGGCACTTTGGCACGTTCACATTCGGCTCATTTCTGAGCCAGTGACACACCTCAAAACACACATTGTTTGCTCATTCCTGTGTCTTCCCTGCACACGTGATCTTGGGTTGTTACTGTCAAGGGGTACTCTGATTCCACACTTACTTTCACATAGACCTATTGCAACAGGCCCTAAATGAGCTATGCACACCTTAAAACCAGTCAACACATCCACACACCAAATGCTGCCACAACCTGCCACCACAGCAGACAGGGCACCAATGTTCACATATAGGTTCTCACGCTCTGCGCTCTATGGGGGAGATAGATCAAAACTGCAGAAGAAAAGCTGACCAGTTTCCCAAAGCAACCAATCAGATTGCTTCTTTAAAGGGTACCTCTCATCAAAAAAACTTTTGATATATTATAGATTATTGTATAAAGGTACCCTTTAATTTTTGAAAAGATCTCTAAAAACAAAGGAAGCAATTTGGTGGCTCTGGGAAACTGGTCAACATTTCCTCAGCTCAGGTCTTAATGAATCTCCCCAGGAGCACTAAAAAAGCAATAAAGTTATTTAGGGAGATTTATCAAAACCTGTGCAGAGGAAAAGTTGACCATTTGCCCCTAGCAACCAATCAGATCACTTCTTTCAATTTTCAGAGGCCTTTTTTAAAAGCGAAAGAAGCAATCTAAGTTATTGCTATTTGAGATGAGCGAATTGAATCAAAGTTTCATGAAAAATTTAATTTGGACCGAATCCAAACTTTGACGAATTTCTTCATTAGCGACACCTCTGCGATTGTCCTGTATAATGTATAGATGCGAGTGGCTTTCTTCTGCGCTCGTATCACTGCAATAGATAGGAGGATCGCAGCGGGTGTCAGGAGTGACACCTGCTGTGATCTGTCCTCAACTGCAGGTACTACTGCTCCCAACATGGAGCACACTCTGCTCCATGCTGGGAGCTGTAGTGCCTGCATTAATAGACAGATCGCAGCGGGTGTCACTTCTGACACCCCATGAGATTGCCCTGTATAATGTATAGATACAGCCAGCCGGCCGCTCTTCTCTGGTCATACTGTAATATGGGTATATGCCGCATATATATACCTATTGTTCATATTCTACGATTAAGCACCTCGGTGCGAAACGCCTCAGACATTCTCTCTGTATGTGACTTTTGTTCGAAGATTATAATAAAGCAAGCTTTGATTTTACCTGCAAGCCTTTGGTGCTGGATTAATTTCTTTCTTCATATTATTCATATTTCCCACAGAGAGCTGTGATGGGCTGGAACCATCTGGCCAATCACAGCTCTCTGCGGGAAATATGAATAAGTGATGTGAATTCTATTCACATCACTGGCCGGCCGGAGTATAGTGCATAGATGCGAGCGCAGGAGAAAGCCACTCTATCTCTGTAATAGAAAGGACAATCGCATTAGGTGTCAGGAGTGACACCTGCTGTGATCTGCCTATTAGTACAGGTACTTCAGATCCCATCATGGAACAGTCTGTTCCATGCTGGGAGTAGTAGTACTACCTCAAAAATGTACAGAGAGAGAAAAAAGTGAAACACACATACACACACACACACACTTTATTAAACACAATATAAAATACATTACTAATTTAAAAAAATAATTATAAAAAATATATAAGTTTACATTTAAAATGACCCCTTTCTACATTTTTAGGTCCCTGCCCACCCACATAAATTGATCCCTTTTTAAAAGTTAACATTAACATTTTTTTTTTTTTGTCTTTCAATTTTCGGGAGTGGGCAGTAACCAGAATATCAATATTAAAAATGAATAAGGAGTGTATTTCATGTTTTTTTTTTCTAGTTTTCATTCTAAATCATAATTTTTTTTTTTTCACTTTACGTTTTTTAGCCCCATTTGTTTTGTTTTATTTTTTCGGGCATGATGGAGCTTCCTTCTCTTCAGGATCGCTGGGTGCTAATATGGTGACACAAGATTAGTAAAGTATTGAGGATGCTAGCTACAGCTATACTGCCATTCTAGCAGTATCCATTGATAATGTAGCTACAGGTTGATTTTATTCTCTTCAACTGAATATTTGATACCTGAATATTTGTACTGTAACTGGACAAATGCCCTTTATAATATGACCAGTTTATTTGTTGTTTATATCTTATCTACATAAAATTCAATAAAATATAAATGTTAAAAAATAAATAAATAAAATGAAAATGTTTTAATAATATGTCTTTGAAGAAGCCATGGGCACCGATGTGAATACAATGCTATATGTGGTATATTTAGGTTGATTGCCACAACCATGAGCTCCAGTTCGATTAATGTTGAGTAGACAACCGATTTGGTTTATTGTACAAGTTTCTGAAAATGCAGCATTCTAATACTTGTAGCTAGGAAAGAGAGAGACAGTAGAAGAAGAACTAACTTCAGTGTCATGGACCAGCCCACAGCATGTGTACGGGGTGTGCCTGGAGTGCCTGGGCACACACTAATCAAGACTCAAACTTAAGGCTCTATCACCTCCTTGCCCCATCCCCCAGGGCTGCTCAGTGGTGGATCAGGGGGGGGGGGGATCCGCCACTGAGCAGCCCAAATGGGGTCCCGCCGCATTTGGGACATCCCTGTGTCCCGAAAGATCTTTTCGGGACACCAGGATGTCTTGAATACCTTTCTGATGCCCTGCGTTAAATTAAAAAATGCAGGAGCCACCGGGAGGTAGCGCACACAGGGACATCACTGACGTCCTGTGCGTGCGCCCATAGGAACGGAGGAGCGGAGCATAAAGGAGGAGGACACGCGCGCACATGGTGAGTTACCTGCACGTCATCTTCAGTGCTCCGACCACTGCTCCTCCGGTCCCAGGAACTACTGCTATGGCCCATAGGCCATAGCAGTAGATTGTGACCCCTGACCGGAGGAGCGGTGGTCGGAGCACTGAAGTGGGGCAGTACAGAAGCATACATCCTCCAGCCACACACTGTATATGGCTGAAGGCTGTATGTCTGTGGAGGAGCTATACTGCACCTAATGTGGGGGAACTATACTGCACCTAATGTGGGGGAACTATACTCCACCTAATGAGGGGGAACTATACTGACAACCTAATGTGGGGGAACTATACTGCACCTAATGTGGGGGAGCTATACTGCACCTAATGTGGGGAACTATACTGCACCTAATGTGGGGGAAACTATATTGCACCTAATGTGGGGGAACTACACTGCCAACCTAATGTGGGGGAACTATACTGCACCTAATGTGGGGAAACTATATTGCCAACCTAATGTGGGGGATCTACAATGTAATATGGGGGAACTATACTGCCAGCCTAATGAGGGGGAACTATACTGCACCTAATGTGGGAGAACTATACTGACAACCTAATGTGGGGGAACTCTACTCCACCTAATGTGGGAGAGCTATACTGCACCTAATGTGGGGAACTATACTGCACCTAATGTGGGGGGTAACTATACTGCACCTAATGTAGGGGAACTATACTGCCAATCTAATGTGGGGGAACTATACTGCCAGCCTAATGTGGGGGAACTATACTGCACCAAATGTGGGGGAACTATATTGACAACCTAATGAGGGGGAACTATACTGCACCTAATGTGGGGGAGCTATACTGCACCTAATGTGGGGAAACAATACTGCATCTAATGTGGGGGAACTATACAGCCGACCTAATGTGGGGGAACTACAACCTAATGTGGGGGAACTATACTGCCAGCCTAATGTGAGGGAACTACAACCTAATGTGGGGGAACTATACTGCCAACCTAATGTGGGGGAACTATACTGCCAACCTAATGTGGGGGGAACTATACTGCCAACCTAATGTGGGGGGACCTATACTGCCAACCTAATGTGGGGGAACTACAACCTAATGTGGGGGAACTATACTGCCTACCTAATGTGGGGGAACTCTACTGTTAACCTAATGTGGGGGAACTATGCTGCCAACCTAAAGTGGGGGGACCTATATTGCAAACCTAATGTGGGGGAACTGCAACCTAATGTGGGGGAACTATGCTGCCATCCTAATGTGGGGGAACTATGCTGCCAACCTAATGTGGGGGAACTATACAAAAATATAAAATTTTACTATTCTGATACCTATAACTCTTTTATTTTTCTGTATATGGGGATGTATGAGGGTCATTTTTTGCGCTGTGATTTGTAGTATTTATCGGTACCATTTTTTGTTTTGATGGGACTTTTCAATAGCTTTTTAGATATTTGTTTATGGTATTTGAATTGACCAAAAATGTGCAAATCTGGTTAGTGCACTATTACGATTTTTGGGGCCCCACTTTTGATTTTGCCCAGGGCCACACTAAGCCTAAAACCAGCCCTGATGAGAGTGATATCGCCTCATAGTGTAGGACGGACATGCTCCTCCTCCAGATCTCCCCTGTAGCATGCGCAGCGCGTTCCGTGACGTCATGCGGAGACGGAGTCACGGCAACGCAAGGATGAGGGCGGCACGGCCAGGTGGTTACTGCGCAATACCAGCAGCATTACTCTCGGTATCCCACTCTCCCACTCTCTATTTTTCAGATTTTGTTTTTTCCTCAGCCATGTACACTGAGTTTATTTCTTCTTCCTTCATGCTGCATTTTTATTTCATTTACTCATTCTTTCATCCTCAGTCAGACCCATCTGTGTCACATATTAAAGGGGCAAATGGCTACCTACTGATATTTTAGATTCAAATACAGATTGTTCTGATTTATTGTTTTAAACTTGCATGATACTACATATTGTTCACACTAAGCAACTGATCCGGGCTGGTTTATTGAGTGCAATTCACATAGAGATTATGAGCAAATTGTGCAGGTCTGTTTATGTATGTGTGCATTCAAGCAAGAGTGTATTTGTGTGTGTGTATATGTGTGTTTGTGTGTGTGTATGTGTGTGTATGCAATTTTTCGGTCCTTGTCTATTAGAAAAATTTCCATATAGATAGCAAAATTACCTGAATTCCTCCGATCTGAACCCAGGTCATGTGGGGTTTTAATGGTTCAACAAGCAAATGTGGTGTCCCAGTACTGCATTCTATACGGTACTTGTTTGTTTATGGGTCCCCATAGCCAGAATCCCTAGGACTTAGGGATCCCTCTTAGCCAGCCTACCCCTAGTTGCCTCTATTCTAGTGTATAAATCTCTAATTTATCCATAGGTTAATGTAAATAGGATAGAATATGTAAATAAATGGTTAATTACTTGTTTCCATGGCGTCGCAGGGCCTTCGGGTCATGTGGTGCGTTCCAGGCCACACTTTGGTATTTCTAGCCTCATTTTGGTTTTATTATGTGTTCAGGACCTGTATAGGAAGTCAGATGATCACCCAGAAGCCTGTGTGAAGGTGAGTGACAGCTGACCTTGGACCTATCAAATTAGGCTCCGCCCCCAATCCATATAAGGGATGCTGCAGCCATTTTAGCTCTCTTTGTTCCTGGGTTGCCAAGCGAGCAACATCTCTCTATAGAACCTGCGCTGCTAAAAACTGTGAGCTAGGCCCAAGCCTCGCAGCAACGGCTGATCCTTAGCAAATATAGAGTGTATCAATCCCCAAACACTCTGCGGGACCACCGGACCTAATCTACCCCTAAATCCGGACGGATCCACGCACCAATTATCTTGATTCTATTAACCTGCAAAATACGCAAGGTCCGCAGCAACTGTCAGTCATTGAAGTCTATAGAAGTGTATTGCAGAGACTGTAACTGTATTCTGAATGTACTGCAAGCTCAAGAGTAAAGTTTACTTCAGTTCAAGTTTAACTTCAGTGTGGACCTTCAGTCATTACCTGCATACGCCTGTCGTTTCTGGGAAGGGCGGCGATAGGCCGAAGCTATACCTCAGTAATACCAACCCTCACCCTGGCGTCACGAGTGACAGGGTTAATATTAACCCCTCATATACCGATACCATACCACCACTACCAAACACCCCCCAAGGGCTACCACAAAGCCTTTTTGGCGTCACGAACAGGATTCGGGTGTGTGCTTACTATTGCCACTAGTGAAAGTGTACTCCCCCCTAACAAAATAACTTTATTCATGTGTTGCTGTGTACAAGAACGGTGCTTGTGGTGCACCATACAAGGGGGTAATATAGATAAAAGTTATATAACAAAATGATAATATTTCTAGCTGTGATGTTCTGCAGAAATAGTTTAAACTGCAGTATACATAAGATTGAATCAGCCTGTTGTACAGTTCTGCCGGGATGGATTTATTTTGCTCACATTTTTTAGTAAGAGGGTATAGTGACTAAAAGTACCACTATTAAATATGCTAGGTTTATATACAAAATACACCCGTACGGCATAAAGAAAGCTGCTCCGGGCGCAATGGTACATATGCTGTACGGGTGTATTTTGTATATAAATCTAGTATATTTAATAGTGGTACTTTTAGTCACTATACCCCCTTATTAAAATTTTTTAGCAGGATAAATCCAACCCGGCAGAACAGTACAACAGGCTGATTCAATCTTCTGCACACTGCAGTGTAAACTATTTCTGCAGAACATCGCAGCTAGAAATATTGAATGCTATATATATATATAAAGCACCAGTCTAACAATATTATTTGTCTATTCTAGCCTTTACTGTAATACTATATTACAGTATTCTATTCATTTTCACAGACTGCTTTGCATGTTAATATCGGCTGGCCGGGGCTATCAGTTCCCTGCCCCTCTCACTAAAATTGTTCACTGCTTTTTAATAAAAAATCATTTTGTTTTAAAACATTGAAATTTTGTTGCCTACAAATTCAGGCATGGCCACAGTATCAGTTTAACATGTTTTACTTCTTTACTTTTGTGACATATAAGGAAATTATGAAAATCCGCATAGCAGACTTTTTTCTTTTCAGTGCAGAGCTGAAATAATTAGAGATGAGCGAATTGAAGCTGACAAACCCGAATTCCTTACGAATTTCATGACATATTCGATTTGCAACAAATGCGAATATCCCCGCGATTCTATTGCGCAAATTGCTTCATTAAACTCCATTTACTGCGGTCCAGGCTCCAGGGCATCTAAAATGACAGATCCACATGTCAGTACATGGGACAAGGAACGCTGGGATGGCAAGGCGGGAAGGGAAGTAGGCGGAATGACCCTGAATCACATGAAGGATGCAGCCTATCAACAGCCAGTAACCCCTGTGATGTCACAGCCCTATATATTCGGCAGACATTTTGCGGCTTGTCATATCTTTCATAGAGATAGGACGGACATCGCTGTGTATGTGTTACACTGAAAAGCTTGTTGCAGCAGCATTTCACCTCTTAGTCACCTCAGCCTCCTGTAGGACAAAGAGCACAGCGTATTTGCACAGAAATGTATTCTAACTGCAGCGATTAACCCCTCAGACACTGTGAACAGCTTTGTATTACAGAGAGAAGCAGAGACTTATGTGTTACCTCAGCTGCAGAAACGTTTTCACAGGAGGGAGAATTTTTTTTTTTAGGGCAAATCTGTGTCTTTGTTCCACAACAACTGGTCTGCTGGTTGTACTAGTCTGTAGAAGGTATAATCCATGCCCAGCAGTCAATTCCTACTAATATTTGAGAGAGAGTCTTTTTGCAATTTTGGGTTTAGTACACAGAGACTGTGAGCTCCAGCATTGTTGTGTACTACTGGTGCTGTGGGCAATTTTTTTTTATTTTTTTGCGTACTTTACCGCATTTTTATGCCCTCATAAGTGCATACCACATACTTACAGCTAAGTAGTGTACTATTTTGTACCTGTTAATCTGTCAAGGGCCTAGATACTGTGAAAGTCCAGACAAAAGTAGTTACTGGCTGGTGTTTTTCCTCAGGCACCTTTTTAAGAATATTGTAGGGCATTTTTCTGCCCTCATAAGTGCATACAACATAACTACATCTAAGTAGTGTACTATTTTGCACCTGTTAATCTGTCAAGGGCCTAAAAGCTTTGGATGGACAGCCAAAAGTAATCACCTGCTGGTGTTTTACACCGGTACGTTTATTAAGTGTACTTTAGCGTATTTTTCTGCCCTCATAAGTGCATACAACATACCTACATCTACTATACATGTACTATTTTGTACCTGTTAATCTGTTACCGACCTAGATACTGTTTACTCAGACACCTTTTTAAGTGTACTGTAGCCCATTTTCTGCCCTCATAAGTACATAGCACATACCTACATCTAAATAGTGTACTATTTTGTAACTGTTAATCTGTCAAGGGCCTAGATACTGTTAAAGTCCAGGCAAAAGTACTCACCAGCTGGTTTTGCACTCAGATACTTTTTTAAGTGTACTGTAGCTGTTACGTTCTGCGCTCCGGCCACACACGCTGGCCGTGAGTGCATGGTCCCCTTACCTTCTGCTGCTGACAGGGCTGTGACTCGCATCACGGGATGCACCCGCATGCGAGCCCAAGTCCGTCACTCTCCGGGGGTTTCTCCTACCTCTGCCTCTCTGCACCGGCGCGCGTGTCCCGTCCCTTAGGGCGTGCGCGCATAGGAGCTTTAAAATTTAAAGGGCCAGTACTCTCATTAGTGTAATCCACCTGTTGCTTATTTATAAATTCCTCCACCCTCCTCAGTTCTCTGCGGGATCTTTGTTGCCTTGTGCCTTTGAAAAAGCGTTCCACTGTATTGCCTTGCCATGTACCAGATCTCTTGCTCTTCTTGTGACTTGACCTTGCTCCTCAGCCGCCTGCCTATTGACCTCCTGCTACATCCTGACTACGCTACTGTGCTGCCTGTCCTGACCTTCTGCTATCCAGACTACGAGCTGCCTTATCCCTCCTGTCCCTCGCATATCCTCAGCCGCCTTTGTGGTCGAGCCGTGTCAGCGGTAGCGACTTGCGTGCTGCAGCTGCAAGTCCATCCCACTTTGCGGCGGGCTCTTGTGAAAACCAGCGGCACCTTAGACTCCGCTCTCTGGTACGGTCCGAGTCATCTGCCACACAGGTCCAGCGGATCCACATACACCAGAGTTCCTGTCTTCAGAAACGTGAGTGTTACAGTAGCACATTTTTCTGCCCTCATAAGTGCATACCGCATACCTACATCTAAGTAGTGTACTATTTTGTACCTGTTAATCTGTCAAGGGCATATATACTGTGAAAGGACAGCCAATAGTACACACCTGCTGCTGTTCTAATACTGTTATAAGCGCAGTGAAGCATATTGGACGTGCACAATGGAGTGGCATAGGCCTAAGTTCATCAGGTGCAGGCAGAGGTCGCAGCAGAGTATGGGAGTGTGGCAGCTGGAGTCACAGAGAGAGGTCTGAGCTCCCGGTATCAGCTAGCAGTTGTGTCTCGACCAGAAACCCAGCAGCCGTGATTGATCGGTTCACTTGGTCATCCACTTCATCCCAAGTGACATCCAACAGCCCCAGTCAACATCAGAAATGTATTCGAACTGCAGTGATTAACCCCTCAGTCACTGTGAACAGCATTGTATTACAGAGAGGGGCAGAGACCTATGTGTTGCCTCAGCTGCAGAAACGTTTTCACAGGAGGGAGAAATTATTTTTTAGTGCAAATCTGTGTCTTTCTTCCACAACAACTGGTCTGCTTGTTATACTAGTCTGTAGAAGGTATAATCCATACCCAGCAGTCCATTCCTAATAGTATTTGAGAGAGAGTCTTTATGCAATTTTGGTTTAATACACAGTGACTGTGTGCTCAAGCATTGTTGTGTACTACTGGTGCTGTGGGCAAAATAAAAAAAAAAATTTGCGCACTGTACCGCAATTTTCGGCCCTCATAAGTGCATACCACATACCTACATCTAAGTGGTGTACTATTTTGTACCTGTTAATCTGTCAAGGGCTTACATACTGTGAAAGGACAGCCAAAAGCAATCACCGGCTGGCGTTTTACTCCAATACATTTATTAACCCCTTAACGACCAAGGACGTTTATTTACGTCCTTGGCCGGCTGCCGCAATATAACACGGGGTCGGTCCCGGCATGTATCTGATGCCGGGACCCGGGGCTAATAGCGCACGCAGCGATCGCGGTGCCGCGCTTTTAACCCTTTAGACGCTGCGTTCAAAGTTGAACGCCACGTCTAAACCGAAAGTGAAAGCTGCCCGGCTGCTCAGCGGGGCTGATCGGGACTACTGCAGTGAAAATGCGGTGTCCCTATCAGCTGGGACACGAGCAGAGGTCCTCTTACCTGCCTCCGGCGTGTCCCCTCTGCGATTGCTCTAAGCCTGAGATTCAGGCTTGAGCAATCGACCGCCGATAACCCTGATCACTGCAAAGCTATGGCTTTGCAGTGAACAGGGTATAAGATCAGTGTGTGCAGTGTTATATGTCCCTATGGGAGCTATAACACTGCAAAAAAAAGTGAAAAAAAAGTTAATAAATGTGATTTAACCCTTATTAAAAGTTCAAATCACCCCCCTTTTCCCATAAAAAAACACCATGTAAATAAAAATAAATGTGGTGTCCCAGTACCGCATTTCATATGGTACTTATTTATCTATGGGTCCCCATAGCCAGAGTCCCTAGGACTTAGGGATCTCTCTTAACCAGTCTACCCCTAGTCGCCTCTATTCTAGTGTATAAATCTCTAATTTATCCATAGGTTAATGTACATGGGATAGTATATGTAAATAAATGGTTAATTACTTGTTTCCATGGCGTCGCAGGGCCTTCGGGTCATGTGATGCGTTTCAAGCCTCACTCTGGATGCGTTCCAGGCCTCACTTTGGAATTTCTAGCCTCGTTTTGGTTTTATTATGTGTATAGGACCTGTATAGGAAGTCAGATGATCACCCAGAAGCCTGTGTGACGGTGAGCGACAGCTGACCTTGGACCTATCAAATTAGGCTCCGCCCCCTGTCCATATAAGGGACACGGCAGCCATTTTAGTTCTTTTTGTTCCTGGGTTGCCAAGCGAGCAACATCTCTCTATAGAACCTGCGCTGCTAAAAACCGTTAGTTAGGCCCAAGCCTCGCAGCAACGGCCGATCCTTAGCAAATATAGAGTGTATCAATCCCCACTCACTCTAAGGGACCACCGGACCTAATCTACCCCTAAATCCGGAAGGATACACGCACCAATTACCTTGATTCTATTAACCTGCAAAAGACGGAAGGTCCGCAGCAACTGTCAGTCATTGAAGTCTATAGAAGTGTATTGCGGAGACTGTAACTGTATTCTGAATGTACTGCAAGTTCAAGAGTAAAGTTTACTTCAGTTCAAGTTTAACTTCAATGTGGACCTTCAGTCATTACCTGTATACGCCTGTCGTTTCTGGGAAGGGCTGCGATAGGCCGAAGCTATACCTCAGTAATACCAGCCCTCACCCTGGCATCACGAGTGACAGGGTTAATATTAACCCCTCATGTACCGATACCATACCACCATCACCATACACCCCCCCCCCAAGGGCTACCTCATAAATATAAACATATGTGGTATCACTGCGTGCGTAAATGTCCGAACTATAAAAATATATCATTAATCAAACCGCACGGTCAATGGCGTACGCGCAAAGAAATTCCAAAGTCCAAAATAACGTATTTTTGGTCGCTTTTTATATCATGAAAAAAATGAATAAAAAGCGATCAAAAAGTCCGATCAATACAAAAATGGTACCGCTAAAAACTTCAGATCACAGCGCAAAAAATGAGCACTCATACCACCCCATGTGTGGAAAAATAAAAAACTTATAGGGGTCAGAAGATGACAATTTTAAACGTATACATTTTTTTTACAGAAGTACGATAAAATCAAACCTATATAAGTTGGGTACCATTTAAATCTATGGACCTACAGAATAAAGATAAGGTGTCATTTTTACCGAAAAATGTACTGCGTAGAAACGGAAGCCCCCAAAAGTTACAAAATGGCGTTTTTTCTTCAATTTCATCACACAAAGATTTTTTTCCATTTCGACGTAGATTTTTGGGTAAAATGACTGATGTCACTGCAAAGTAGAATTGGTGGCGCAAAAAAATAAGCCATCATATGGATTTTTAGGCGCAAAATTGAAAGGGTTATGATTTTTAAAAGGTGAGGAGGAAAAAACGAAAGTGCAAAAACGGAAAAACCTGTGGTCCTTAAGGGGTTAAGTGTACTGTAGCGCATTTTTCTGCCCTCATAAGTGCATACCACACATCTTCATCAAAGTAGAGTACTATTTTGTACCTGTTAATCTGTCAAGGGCCTAGATACTGTGAAAGTCCAGGCAAAAGTACTCACCGGCTGGTGTTTTACACCAATACCTTTATTAAGCATACTGTAGCGCATTTTTCTGCCCTCATAAGTGCATACCACATACCTACAGCTAAGTAGTGTACTATTTTGTACCTGTTAATCTGTCAAGGGCCTAGATACTTTTAAAGTCCAGGCAAAAGTACTCACTGGCTGGTGTTTTTACTCAGACACCTTTTTAAGTATACTGTAGCCCATTTTTTTTACCCTCATAAGTGCATACCACATACCTACATCTGAGTAGTGTACTATTTTGTACCTGTTAATCTGTCAAGGGCCTATATACTGTGAATGGACAGCCAATAGTACACACCTGCTGCTGTACTAAACAAATACTGTTTTAAGCGTACTGAAGCAGATTGTACTCCCCTCATATACGCAATAAGTATGTATTCATCAGGCGCAAGCAGAGGTTGCAGCAGAGTAGGGGAGTGTGGCAGCCAGAGTCGCAGTGAGAGGTCTGAGCTCCCGGTATCGGCTAGCAGTCGTGTCTCGACCAGAAACCCAGCAGCCGTGATTGAACGGTTCACTCTGCCATCCACTTCATCCCAAGTTACATCCAACACCCCCAGTCAACACTCGATGGGTTCAGCATGGCCCTCATGCTGCTGCTGCTACCTCCAGGCTCTGTCATTGTACTACTCTATGGTCTCCTCATTCTAATGCTACCACCTCCAGGCTCTGTCATTGTGCTGCCATATGGTCTCCTCATGCTGATGCTGCCACCTTCAGGCTCTCTCATTGTGCTGCTCTATGGTCTCCTCATGCTAATGCTACCACCTCCAGGCTCTGTCATTGTGCCGCCATATGGTCTCCTCATGCTGATGCTACCACCTCCAGGATCTCTCATTGTGCTGTCTTGGATACTGCAAAACATAATAAAGGTGCTGGACCCCAGTTTCAGAAATTCCTCTGCATTAGGGTCACTTTCAGGACTCCTGATGCTGCTGCTGCCAACTCCAGGCTGTCTCATTCAGCCACTATATGATCTGCTCATGCTTCAGCCACCTCCAGGCTGTGCACTTCAGCCACTATATGGTCTTTCCCTGCTGCCACAAACTCCAAGCTGTGCAATTCAGCCACTATATGCTCTCTTCATGCTGCCACAAACTCCAGGCTGTGCCGTTCAGCCACTATATGGTCTCCTCATGCTTCAGCCAACTCAAGGCTGTGCCATTCAGACACTATATTGTCTCCCCATGCTGCCACAAACTCCAGGCAGTCATTCAGCCACTATATGGTCTCCTCATACTGATGCCACCTCCAGGCTCTGTCATTGTGCTGCCATGTGACATGTGACTCCTTTTTTGATTTGGTCCTTTGTACCCACACGCTGGGGCCTGGGACACTAAAACTTGAGAGTTAAAATTTAAAAATCTTAAGTTTCTATTTAAAACTCTTACATTTCTATTTAAAAATCTTAAATTTAAATGGTCTCCTCATGCTTCTGCCAACTCCAGGCTGTGCCATTCAGCCACTATGTGGCCTCCTCATGCTTCAGCCACCTCCAGGCTTTGTCATTCAGCCAATATATGGTTTACTGATGCTGCTGGGCCTAAAAAGCTCTAGCTACCATAAATCTTCACTTTAAATTTCAAAATTAATCTTTTAATTTTAGGGATTGTGAAGCCTTAGTGTCTACCCATGCTGCTTCCAGCTCCGGGCTGTGTCATTCAGCTACTATATGGTCTCCTCATGTTGCCAACACCTCCACACTGTGTCATTCAGCCACTATATGGTCTCCTCATGCTTCAGCCAACTCCAGGCTGTGTCATTCAGCCGGTATATGTTCTTCTCATGCTTCTGCCAACTCCAGGCTGTGCCATTCAGCCACTATGTGGCCTCCTCATGCTTCAGCCACCTCCAGGCTTTGCCATTCAGCCAATATATGGTTTACTGATGCTGCTGGGCCTAAAAAGCTCTAGCTACCATAAATCTTCAATTTAAATTTCAAAATTAATCTTTTAATCTTAGGGATTGTGAAGCCTTAGTGTCTACCCATGCTGCTTCCAGCTCTGGGCTGTGTCATTCAGCTACTATATGGTCTCCTCATGCTGACAACGCCTCCACACTGTGTCATTTAGCCACTATATGGTCTCCTCATACTGATGCCACCTCCAGGCTCTAGGAAACAGAAGAAAGTGGAAGCTTGATGTCGCGCTGCTGTAGAAAATGAGGATACGTTTAGGTGAGTTTAAACATTTATTGGTATACACGCCAATATACCAATAAATGTTTAAACTCACCTAAACGTATCCTCAATTTCGACAGCAGCGCGACATCAAGCTTCCACTTTCTTCTGTTTCCTGTATCCTGTTGTGCACGCCGGTCATCCAGCGTGGGAAGCCGCTGCAGCTGTCTGGTTCATTCCTCTTGCGATTTGTCAGTGTTGTGCCTGCAGACCGCACAACCCCACCAGGTGAGCACGGTCCGTATTGGTCACTTTCTAACACTCATCTTGAGAACCTTCACATGGAAGCGCTCCTGTTTTTTTCTATATTCTAACCTCCAGTCTCTGTCATTGTTACACTCTGCGGCAGTGATTCTAAAAGCGATGCCTGTAATTTGCATGTCATACTGAAGAACAGTATTATTTCACTACCCCAGCACACTCCATATGCTTGATAGAACAAATCAAAGTATTCTACACCCCTATTGAGGCTCTCTGTTGGCCAGAAATAGACGTTTTTAATATAGATTTGCCGCAGATAAATTCGGATCAAACCAAATTTTTTCTGATAATTCTGCGAATCAGCCGAATCCAATTTTTCAAAAGTTCGCTCATCTCTAGAAATAATTATTATCATTAAACAAAGGTCACAAGTTAAATATGTGGTAAATCACAAGAGCACAGTCAATTGACCTAATTATTATGCAAATTAATTGTGGTTAACCACAAATTTAACCTGTGACCTTTGCAGCTACTGTGGTCTAGTTAATGATTTTCTGTGCTCTGGCAGAATAGAATAAAATGTAGACTCCATTATTAGGTGTTTAAAAAATTATAAAGCCACCAAAAAAAAAAAAAAAAAGGAAGATCGAACATTACAAATAGCAAAATTAAATAAAATTTTTTTTAAAAGAAAGAATTTTGTTTTAAAACATATAAAATAATTCCGTACACATTCAGACATCCCTACTGCATCATTCCTGCATCTTTTTTTGTTTTTGTGGTATCCAACGAAAGAACGCCTGCAGGGAAACTTCCAAAAGAGGTAAAAATGCTATTTGTAGCATAAAAATGCTAGAAAAACTGACAAAATGCAGGAAAAAGCTGTGGCAGTTTTTCTGGAAGTTTTTCCTGGCGTTTTTGCTGGTGGGCAAAAAACCTCAGTGGAATCCTAGCCTTATAAGGGGAGATTTATCAAAACCAATGCAGGGGAAAAGTTGCTCAGTTGCCCATAGCAACCAATCAGATCGCTTATTTCATTTTTAACAAGGCCTCTGCAAAATTAAAAAAGCACGCTGATTGGTTACTAAGGGCAACTGGGCAACTTTTCCTTTGCACAGGTTTTGATAAATATAAATCTCCCCCATAGTGATGTATTACACGCCTGAGAAAAGCCTATACTGGCCTCTACACTGGCGGGAGTGAGAGAATTTTTGCTGTTAGTCCCGATCATTAGTTGTTCTATTCAATGTCAACCTGTGGAAAAGAAAACTGTCAGTGAATAGAACAACTTGACTGCTGTGGATAGAGTTACTGTGAATTGGGTCTAGCTGTGTTTCAGCCCATTAGGGCGGACAGATACATAGAGAGGCCAGCTGTATCCCCTATTCCATACATATATTATTCCTTCATAATGTATTATTATTTTCTTATGTTATGTCCGAGTACAGGACATGGTCCTTTACTACCCTTAGGCCCTGTCAGGTTGAGACCCTCAGTGACCTGGGGCCCTGCAAGGTCTCCCCCTGTTGTATCAAAAGTGTTGTGTGTATTGCTTTAATGCCTAGACAGTCTCCTAATGTATAGGTAGTACAAAGGACCTAGCAAAAATGAGGAAAAATCCGGCTCCCAGGACTGGATAAAAATAATAGCTTTAATGAATCATATTAAAATCCAAAATAGAAAAAAAGAATAGGGTAAAAGCACAAACGAAACGCGTTTCGTTTGTGCTTTTACCCTATTCTTTTTTTCTATTTTGGATTTTAATATGATTCATTAAAGCTATTATTTTTATCCAGTCCTGGGAGCCGGATTTTTCCTCATTTTTGCTTCATCCTTTGTACCTGGGAACACGGCCCTTGCTCATTCCGTAGCTTCCGCTGGAAGGTGTGCTGAGTTCATTGTGATCTGGGTCTGCATGCTGCTTATGGTGAGCTGAACCTTTACCTATACTTTTTTGGACTGAGTACAAAGGACCTGTGGGAGGTCTAAAGGACTTGTGTAAATCTGCCACATGTTATGTTATGCAGTCACATGATTTGTTGTCACATGTTCTCCCAGAGAGCACCAGCTTAACCTATGACCCGCACCTTGACCAATGGGCTTTAGGCCAGCCCCCCATTATATAAAGCGGCGGACATTACAATGCTCTCTCTTAGCTCTTACCACCTGCTACCTGACTGAGCACAGCAACTACCAACGATCTCAGTGCAAGTGATCAGCATCTGGAAGACCCCAAAGCTACAGTCATTCCAGTAAGTCTCAAGTCTATGTCTACTGTCACTGAAACTAGTCAAGTCCTGCATATAGTCAAGTCAAGTCCAATCTCGAGTCAGGTTAATTACAAGTATATTTGTCCAGCAAGCTGCAAGGTCCTTCTGGGTCCTGGCCACCTCTCTGGGGAATCTGGCCTTAGCTGTGAAGATAATTCCATCTGTCTTATACTCAGTAATGCCTCCATTTGACCATAACTGGTTGTGGATTCTCATTTCACTGCTAGCAACTGGGATAGCGGAGGAACCGGGTGTGTGGTGTTTCGGAAACCCTAAAACCACACTGGCGTCACGAACACTAGGGGTTAACAACATCTTGCCCCTGGGGTTAATACCATCTGATCCCACCACTCACACCGCTACACCCGTGGTCCCGCCATACACCCGTGGGTCACCACAGTTATATAGTTATATATATTACACAGGGGTGCAAGTCAGGCAAGGGTATAGAGAGGCCAGAAACATCTCTTCTTCCAAACAAAATTGTTCTGCCATTTTTAACAATGACAGAGCTTCATATATTCCACACTGAAGAGAGCTTAGCTGATAAAGATATATGCTCTATTCTAACCAATCTAAAAATACTTTCCCCTAAATGTCAATCTTAATAAACAATAAGAATCAGGGCCAGATTAAGGCTGCCTGGAAGACAGAGCACTTCATTATGTTGGGGCCCCCCAGCCCCCCCCCCGACAGTTCCCCCACATTAGGTTTCAGTATAGTTCCCCCACATGAGGTGCAGTACAGTTCCCCCACATTAGGTGCAGTACAGTTCCCCAACATTAGGTGCAGTACAGTTCCCCCACATTAGGTTGGCAGTATAGTTCCCCCACATTAGGTTGGCAGTATAGTTCCCACACAAAAGGTGCAGTACAGTTCCCCCACATAAGATGCAGTACAGTTCCCCCACATAATGTGCAGTATAGTTAGCCCCATTAAGTGCAGTATAGTTCCCCCCATTAGGTGCAGTATAGTTCTCCCCACATTAGGTGCAGTATAGTTCTCCCCACATTAGGTGCAGTACAGTTCCCCAGAGGCGGTTCTAGACTTTGTGAGGCCTTAGGCGAAACTTGAGCATGAGGCCCCCACGAACACAACATAAGCACGCGATAATAAAATGAATTATATACAAAACACAATTCATATAGTATCCTTAGCACTGTGATGTCACTGTGCACATTACCCTTGTACTATGACATTACTGTGTATTATTCATGTACTGTGACATCCCTGTGTGTATTATTCATGTACTGTGACATCACTGTGTGCATTATCCCTGTACGGTGACATCCCTGTACTGTGACATAACTCTGTGTATTATCTCTGTACTGCGACATGACTGTGTATATCATATCTGTACTGTGACAACACTGTGTATATTATCCCTGTACTGTGACATCACTGTGTGTATTATCCCTGTACTGTGACATCACTGTGTATATTATCTCTGTACTGTGACATTACAGTGTTATCTCTGTACTGTGACATCACTGTATGTATTATCTGTGTACTGTGACATCACTATATGTATTATCCCTGTACAGTGACACTGTGTATTATCTCTGTACTGTGACATCACTGTGTGTATTATCTCTGTACTGGGACATCACTGTGTGTATTATCCCTGTACTGGGACATCACTGTGTGTATTATCCCTGTATTGTGAAATCACTGTGTGTATTATCCCTGCACTGTAACATGACTGTGTGTATTATCCCTGTACTGTGACATCACTGTGTGTATTATCCCTGTATTGTGACATCACTGTGTGTATTATCCCTGCACTGTGACATCACTGTGTGTATTATCCCTTTACTGTGCCGTCACGGTACAGTGATAATACACACAGTGATGTCACAGTACAGGGAAAATACACACAGTGATGTCACAGTACAGGAATAATACAGTGATGTCTTAGTACGGAGATAATAGATATAGTGATGTCACAGAACAGGGTTAATATACACAGTGGCCTCAAAGTACAGGGATAATACACACAGTTATTTCATAGTAGTGTTAATGTGCACAGTGACATCGTACAGGGATAATATACAGTGATGTCACAGTACAGGGGTAATATCCAGTGATTTCACAGTACAGGGATAATACACACAGTGATGTCACAGTATAGGGATAATACACAGTGATGTCACAGTACAGAGATAATATACACAGGGATGTCACAGTACAGGGATAATATACACAGTGATGTCATAGTATAGGGATAATACACAGTGAAGTCACAGTACAGGCATAATATACACAGTGATGTCACAGTACAGAGATAATATACACAGTGATGTTACAGTATAGGGATAATACACAGTGATGTCACAGTACACAGATAATGTACACAGTGATGTCACAGTACAGGGATAATATACACAGTGATGTCACGGTACAGTGATAATACACACAGTAATGTCACAGTACAGGGATAATACACACAGTGATGTCACAGTACAGGGATAATACACACAGTGATGTCATGTCACAGTATAGGATAATACATTGATGTCACATTACAGGGATAATACACACAGTGATGTCACAGTACAGGGATAATACACACAGTGATGTCACAGTACAGGGATAATACACACAGTGATGTCATGTCACAGTATAGGATAATACATTGATGTCACAGTACAGGAATAATATACACAGTGATGTCACAGTACAGGGATAATACACACAGTGATCTCACAGTACAGGGATAATACACACAGTGAACTCACAGTACAGGGATAATACACACAGTGATGTCACAGTACAGGAATAATACACACAGTGATGTCACAGTACCGGGATACACACAGTGATGTCACATTACAGGGATAATACACAGTTATGTCACAGTACAGGGATAATACACACAGTGATGTCACAGTACAGGGATAATACACACAGTGATGTCACAGTACAGGGATAATACACACAGTGATCTCACAGTACAGGGATAATACACACAGTGAACTCACAGTACAGGGATAATACACACAGTGATGTCACAGTAGAGGGATAATATACACAGTGATGTCACAGTACAGGCATAATAGATATAGTGATGTCACAGAACAGGGTTAATATACACAGTGATATCACAGTACAGGGATAATACACACAGTGATGTCACAGTACAGGGATAATACACACAGTGATTTCATAGTACATGGATAACGTGCAAAGTGATGTCACAGTACAGCGTGTACTAGTACTGTGATGCCACTGTGCATATGGGGTATAATAGGGTATAGCATTCGCAAGCTTTTGTATTTTAGTGAAATCCAAATCTGAGGTGCCTTAAACATGAGGCCCTTGCTGATGAACTGCTATGGCGTTGCATGGGTGGGCAGAACCCAGTCCACCCCCACCCCACCCCCAAGGTGAATGTAAGACAACAGTGATACGCACAGTGTATGTATCGCCACTCACCAGGGAGGATGCAGAGGGATTTTCTCAAGGATTTACTAGCAAATTAACACCTCCATATCAGGATGACATATTACTACATCATTAAAAAAATAACAATAACCACTGTACACAGATTAGGATCACCAATATCACCACTATTACAAATATTTGAGCCACACTATGACCACTACAATTACCACTATATAGTGACAAGATAATACTAAATACAGACCAATATCCCACATTTAGATCCCATATTGGTGTTTCCCAAGCAGGGTGCCTCCAGCTGTTGCAAAACTACAACTCCCAGCATGCCCGGACAGCAAGTTGTAGTTTTGCACCAGCTTGAGGCACCCTGTTTGGAAAACAATGGTCCATATAATGGTGACCCCCAGGTCTACACAGGCTCTGCAGGTTCCTGGCAAAATGCCTGGAATATTACTAGACAAAATAGCTCTGTGTGCTGTGATGGAGGCCGCAATGCAAGAGTATACCCAGCCTGGTAATTACAGTACCATGGATGCCTAAAAAGACAAATACACACACACACATCCATCCATATGTATATAGATACACACACCTATACACAAGTGTACATACCCTAACTATAAAAAATATATAAAAATATATAATAAAATCTTATATATATACTCCACATTGAATTGGGCTAATTCCTGGGCAAATTGTGCCCACCAATTTATGATTTAAACTTTATAAATAATTGACCTTTGATCAGGATCTTAACAAAAGCAGTTAGCATAGCAAATTCTGTCATTGTAAAAGACCTAGAGGGAAGGGGTCTTTGAATGAAAACCCGTGCAGAGGAAAATGGGTGCAGTTGCCCATAGCAACCAAATTACCTCTTTAATTTAAAAATTGAAGCAATCTGATTGGTTCTATGGGCATCTGCACCACATTTCACCAAGTTGCTATAGGCAACTTGTCAACTTCTCCTCTAAGCAGATTTTAATACATCTCCCCTTTTGACTTTAATGTACAAAGGTTACAGTACTTCATTACAGAAGAATTACAGAAATAGACATACAAAATATGCAAAATAGTTGTTAAAAATTAAAGGGATTAACCCCTTAACAACACATGACGTAAATGTACGTCCTGGTGCCCTGGTACTTAATGCACCAGGACGTACATTTACGTCCTATACATGATGCGAGCAGCGGTCCTATACATGACGCGAGCAGCGGTGCTCGCATCATGCATGGCAGGTCCTGGCTGCTATCAGCAGCCAGGGACCCGCTGGTAATGGCGGACATCAGCGATCGCGCTGATGTCCACCATTAACCCCTGCGGCAATGCGGGCACCGTTCCGTCATGTATAGGACGTAAATATACGTCCTGGTGCATTAAGTACCAGGGCATCAGGACGTACATTTACGTGCATTTACATGCATGCTGGAATATGAAGTTTTGCAACAGCTGGAGGGTTACAGTTTGAGACCACTATACAGTGGTCTCTAAACTGTATCCCTTCAGATCTTGCAAAACTACAACTCCTAGCATGCCCAAACATCACTTTACTGTCTGGGCATGCTGGGATTTGTAGCTTTGCAACATCTGAAGGGTCACAGTTTGGAGATCACTGTGCAGTGGTCTATAAACTGTAACCCTTCAGATGTTGCAAAACTGAAAATCCCAGCATACCCAAACAGCAAACAGCTGTCTCAGCATGCTGGGAGTTGTAGTTGCGTACCTCCAGCTGTTGCATAACTACATCTCCCAGCATGCCCTTCGGCGATCAGTACATGCTGGGAGTTGTAGTTTTGCAACAGCTGGAGGCACACTGGTTTGAAAATACTGAGTTAGGTAACAGAACCTAACTGAAGGTTTTCCAACCAGTGTGCCTCCAGCTGTTGAAAAAGTACAACTCCCAGGATGCACGGTCCGTCAGTACATGCTGGGAATTGCAGTTTTGAAACAGCTGGAGGTTTGCCCCCCCCCATGTGAATGTACAGGGTACATTCACACTGGCGGGTTTACAGTAAGTTTCCTGCTTCAAGTTTGGGGTGCAGCAAATTTTTCGCCACAGCGCAAACTCCTAGCGGAAAAACTCACCGTAACACGCCAGTGCGAATGTACCCTAAAAACACTACACTACACTAACACTAACACATAATAAAGGGTAAAGCACTACATATACACCCCCTTACACTGTCCCTCCCCCCCCCCAATAAAAATGAATAACATATTGTACGGCAGTGTTTCCAAAACGGAGCCTTCAGCTGTTGCAAAACAACAACTCCCAGCATTTTTGGACAGCCACTGACTGTCCAGGCATGCTGAGAGTTTAGCAACAGCTGGAGGCACCCTGTTTGGGAATCACTGGTGTAGAATACCCCTATGTCCACCCCTATGCAATCCCTAATTTAGTCCTCAAATGCGCATGGCGCTCTCTCATTTTGGAGCCCTGTCGTATTTCAAGGAAACAGTTTAGGGACACATATGGGGTATTTCCGTACCCCATATGTAGGCGAAATTGCACTACAAATTTTAGGGGGCTTTTTCTCCTTTTACCCCTTATGAAAAATAAAAGTTGGGGGTTACACCAGCCTGTTAGTGTAAAAAAATAAAAAAATTAATGCTAAAATGCTGGTGTTGCCCCATACTTTTTATTTTCTCAAGCAGTAAAAGGTCAAATCTAAATTTGGAACGCAATTTCTCCTAAGTACGGAAATACCCCATATGTGGGCGTAAAATGCTCTGCGGGCGCACAACAAGGCTCAAGAGTGAGAGCGCACCATGTACATTTGAGGCCTAAATTGGTGATTTGCACAGGGGTGGCTGATTTTACAGCGGTTCTGACATAAACGCAAAAACATAAATACCCACATGTGACCCCATTTTGGAACCTACACCCCTCACGGAACATGACAAGGGGTATAGTGAGCCTTAACACCCCACAGTTGTTTGACAAATTTTCATTAAATTTGGATGGAAAAATGAAAAAAAAAATATTTTCACAAAAATGCTTGTGTTACCCAAAATGTTTCATTTTCACAAGGGAAAATAAGAAAAAAGCCCCCCAAAATGTGTAACCCCATTTCTTCTGAGTAAGAACATACACCATATGTGAATGTAAAGTGCTCTGCTGGCGCACTACAATGCTCAGAAGAGAAGGAGTGCCATTGGGATTTTGAGAAAATTTGTCCAGAATTGAAGGCCACGTGTGTTTACAAAGCCCCCATAGTGCCAGAACAATGGACCCCCCACATGTGACACCATTTTGGAAACTACACCCCTCATGTAATGTATTAAGGGGTGCAGTGAGCATTTACACCCCACAAGGGTCTGAAAGATTTTTGGAACAGTGGTCCGTGAAAATGAAAAATATAATTTTTCATTTGCACAGCCCATGGTTCCAAAGATCTGTCAAACGCCAGTGGGGTGTAAATACTCACTGCACCCCTTATTCAATTCTGTGAGGGGTGTAGTTTCCAAAATGGGGTCACATGTGGGGGGTCCACTGTTCTGGCACCACGGGGGGCTTTGTAAACGCACATGGCCCCTGACTACCATTCCAAACGAATTCTTATTCCAAAGCTCAATGGCGCTCCTTCTCTTCTGAGCATTGTAGTTTGAACGAAGAGGATTTTACGTCCTAACATGGGGTATTTCCATACTCAGAAGTGATGGGGTTACAAATTTTGGAGGGCATTTTCTCCCATTACCCTTTGTAAAAATATAAAATTTTGGGGGGAAACTGCACTTTAGCTAAAAAATTTTTTTTTTCATTTACACATCCGATTTTAACGAAAAGTCGTCAAACACCTGCGGAGTGTGAAGCCTCACTGGACCCCTTGTTACGTGCCTTGAGGGGTATAGTTTCCAAAATGGTATGCCATGTGGGGTTTTCTGCTGTTCTGGCACCACAGGGGCTTTCTAAATTTGACATGCCCCCCGAAAACCATTTCAGCAAAATTCACTCTCCAAAATCCCATTGTTGCTCCTTCCCTTCTGAGCCCTCTACTGCGCCCGCCGAACACTTGACATACACATATGAGGTATTTCCTTAATCGAGAGAAATTGGGTTACAAATTTTGGAGGGCTTTTTCTCCTATTACTACTTGTAAAAATTCAAAAACTGGGTCTACAAGTACATGCGAGTGTAAAAAAATGAAGGTTTTGAATTTTCTCCTTCACTTTGCTGCTATTCCTGTGAAACACCTAAAGGGTTAACAAACTTACTGAATGCCATTTTGCATACTTTGAGGGGTGCAGTTTTTATAATTGGGTCATATATGGGGTATTTCTAATGTGAAGGCCCTTCAAATCCACTTCAAAATTTAACTGGTCCCTGAAAAATTCTGATTTTTAAAATTTTGTGAAAAATTTGAAAATTGGTACTGAACTTTGAAGCCCTCTGATGTCTTCCAAAAGTAAAAACATGTCAACTTTATGATGCAAATATAAAGTAGACATATTGTATATGTGAATCAATATATAATTTATTTGTAATGTCTATTTTCCTTACAAGCAGAGAGTTTCAAAGTTAGAAAAATGCTAAATTTTCTAATTTTTTATCAAATTTTTGAATTTTTCACCAAGAAATGATGCAAGTATCGACGAAAATTTACCACAACCATAAAGTAGAATATGTCATGAAAAGACAATCTCGGAATCAAATTTATAAGTAAAAGCATCCCAGAGTTATTAATGCTTAAAGTGACAGTGGTCAGATTTGCAAAAAATGCTCCCGTCCTTAGGGTCATAATGGGCTCCGTCCCCAAGGGGTTAAAGGAAATCTGTCACCAGTGTGACCTGCACTAACCTGTCGGTACCAACAGATAGTGCAGGTGACTCTGATGACAACGGTATTCACCTTGTCCCGTTCCGTGGCGGGGATCTTCGGTAATTTCCTCCATTAGCTCCAGTCTCGGCAGCCGGCTTGGGGCATAGGCGGAGCTTGCTGACGTCACTGCTGCAACAATACGATACAGAGTGCAGCAGAGGCTTGGGACATGGGCAGAGCTCAGTGACGTCACCGCTGCTCCCTGCTGGGTCCCGCTGTGAGAGAACAACAGCGATGTAAGCTCCACCCGTGCCCCAAGCCTGGTGCCCGGAGCGGAGCTAATGGATGAGATTACCTAAGATCCCTGCCACGGAACAGGACAAGGTGAGTACCGTTGTCATCAGTGTCACCTGCACTATCTGTCAGTACCGACAGGTTAGTGCAGGTGGCACTGGTGACAGATTTCCTTTAAGGACCACAGGTTTTTTCATTTTTGCACTTTCGTATTTTCCACCTCACCTTCTAAAAATCAGAACGCTTCCAATTTTGCACCTACAGACCCATATGAGGGCTTATTTATTGTGCCACCAATTGTACTTTCATCAATCATTTCACCACAAAATTTACGGCGAAACCAGAAAAAAATATTTGTGGGGCAAAATTGGAAAAAAATGACATTTTATTACTTTTGGGGGCTTCTGTTTCTAAGCAGTGCATTTTCTGTAAAAATTACACCATATCTTTATTCTGTAGGTCCATACGGTTACAAGGATACCTTATTTATATAGGTTTTATTTTATTTTACTACTTTAAAAAAATTATAACTACATGCACCAAAGTCAGTATGTATAAAATTGTCCACTTCTGACCCCTATTACTTTTTTATTTTTATGCATACGGGGATGTATGAGGGCTCATTTTTTGTGCTGTGATCTGAAGTTTTTAACGGTACCATTTTTGTTTTGATGGAACTTTCTGATCACTTTCTATAATTTTTTTAGGGTACTGAAAGTGACCACAAATTGGCTATTGGGAAGAGAAAAAAACTAAAGCGTAAAAAATGGAAATTCCCGGTGTACATAAGGGGTTTAGATGGGTCACAGTTCATTTTATGAGAAAAATTCATGATATTGATAATTAAATAAAAATTCATAGAATGAAGGAACTACATGCAGAAATGGCAGTGACCACTAGGGGTCAGCAAGGCACACAAAAAGTGCTATAGTGCATAAGCAGCAAATAGTCCATTTACAAGGCATAAAGTTATACAGTATATTAAGGTTTAATAGTACAGTAAGGCTGGGTTCACGTCATGTTTTTCAACTACAATTCCCGCATACATTTTCATTAGTGAAAACGTATGGAACGGTATTGAAAACGGTATACATAGGCAAAGCATTGCAAACCGTATACACCCTGATGCATACGGTCGCGTACGGTTTGCTTGCAATACAGTTTTTAACAGTACTCCAAACCGTGTTCAACCACGGTTTTGACTCTGGGTTAAAAACCGTATTGCAACCGCATACCTTTTTTTTTAACATGGAAGTCAATGGGAAACGCACATGTATACGGTTCCATACTGCGAAAACCTGTCCAGAGGAAAAGTTGCTCATAGCAACATAGCATAATCAGATCGCTTCCATTTATTTTCCAAAGGCTTTTCAAAAATGAAAGAAGCGATCTGATTGGTTGCTATGGCCAACTCAACAACTTTTCCTCTGGACAGTTATTGAGAAATCTCCCCCAGTGTTAAGATTTGTTCTTATTAATATGGCAGTACAGTAGTGTTGTTAAACAATAGGGCAATAGAATGTACCTTAAGGGTATGAGCCCACATAGTGTATTCGCAGCATATTTTACGTTGTGCAAAATCTGCTGCGCTACGGGAAATACGCTGTGTATCTTCCCACAGCAGCCCTGTGTGTGCTGAGAGGCTTGGAGGCGGGCCCGCGTGTGCTGACCTCGCTTATAAACCATGCTGCACACACAGGGATGCTGCTAGCTAGCCCTGTGTGTCTACTCATAGAAAAATATGCAGCATATTTCCCACTGCACAGCAGTTTTTGGAGGGGAACCTAGCCTTAGGGTAGGGTCACGTGTGCTGTATTTTGCTAACCATTAACTTTAATGGGTAGGAAAATATTCAGCAGCAAATCCGCAGCAGCAAATACTTCACGTGTGACCCTGCCCTTCAATATATTTTATTACAATGTATATATAGCCTAAATTGAAATGTTAATTCATTTATCAATTTTTTTTTGTGTGAATTACTCAGATACAACCATTAAATTGGAAATAAAATAATAGTTCTATGTGGTATGATTGTTATTGTTAAGTAAAATGTATATTTTATGAGCATCAGTATCAGTTCATTAAAGCATACCTTTCATTCATGTAAATATAAGAAATACTTGCATATACCATATATCCACATACTAAATCAGTAACTGTAGGCAACCTAAGATACAACAATGATTTTCCGACCTCTAGTGGTCAAAACTAAAAGTGCACTGGAATTATTTATTTAGTCTATAACAAACCAGTATGCCTCCAGCTGTTGCAAAACTACATATTCCAGTATGCCTGGGCTGCACTTTATGGTCATGCTGGGAGTTGTAGTTTTGCAACAGAAGGAGGCACACTGGTTGAGAACATTAGTAAAAAAAAGCATCACCAACTGAAAGGCAATGCATGTAAAAAACAAACAATCAGACAAGACCTTAGGTCAAGCCAGGCGTGGTGAACACTATATACACTGCTCAAAAAAATAAAGGGAACACTAAGATAACACATCCTAGATCTGAATGAATGAACTAATCGTATGAAATACTTTCATCTTTACATAGCTGAATGTGCTGACAACAAAATCACACAAAAAGTATCCAAGGAATCAAATTTATTAACCCATGGAGGTCTGGATATGGAGTCACACTCAAAATCAAAGTGGAAAACCACACTACAGGCTGATCCAACTTTGATGAAATGTCCTTAAAACAAGTCAAAATGAGGCTCAGTAGTGTGTGTGGCCTCCACGTGCCCGTAGGTGGCAGATGGTCTCCTGAGGGATGTCCTCCCAGACCTGGACTAAAGCATCCGCCAACTCCTGGACAGTCTTTGGTGAAACGTGGCGTTGGTGGATGGAGCGAGACATGATGTCCTAGATGTGCTCAATCGGATTCAGGTCTGGGGAACGGGCGGGCCAGTCCACCAATGCCTTCCTCTTGCAAGAACTGCTGACACACTCCAGGAACATGAGGTCTAGCATTGATCTTGCATTAGGAGGAACCCAGGGCCAACCGCACCAGCATATTGTCTCACAAGGGGTCTGAGGATCTCATCTCGGTACCTAATGGCAGTCATTCTACCTCTGGCAAGCACATGGAGGGCTGTGCGGCCCACCAAAGAAATGCCACCGCATACCATTACTGACCCACCGCCAAACCGGTCATGCTGGAGGATGTTGCAGGCAGCAGAATGTTCTCCACAGCGTCTCCAGACTCTGTCACGCCTGTCACATATGCTCAGTGTGAACCTGCTTTCATCTGTGAAGAGCACAGGGCGCCAGAGGCGAATTTGCCAATCTTGGTGTTCTCTGGCAAATGCCAAACGTCCTGCGCGGTGTTGGGCTGTAAGCACATCCCCAACCTGTGGATGTTGGGCCCTCATGCCACCCTCATGGAGTCAGACACTGGCCTGTCTCCTGGTAGCGCCTCAATGCTCTGGACACTACGCTGACAGACATAGCAAATCTTCTTGACACAGCTCTCATTGATGTGCCATCCTGGATGAGCTGCCCTACCTGAGCCACTTGTGTGGGTTGTAGACTCCGTTAGAGATGAGCGAATCGAAGCTGTCAAACCCAAATTCGTTAGGAATTTCATGAAATATTTGATTTGCAAGGAATGCGATTATCAACGCGAAATCATTGCGCAACTTGCTTCATTAAACTCCATTTACTGCGGTCCAGGCTCCAGGGCATCTAAAATGGCGGGTTCACATGTCAGTACATGGGGCAAGGCACGCTGGGAAGACGGGAAGGCAAGGCAGGAAGGGAAGTAGGTGGGATAACTCTGAATCACATGCAGGATGCAGCCTATCAGCAGCCAGTCACCCCTGTGATGTCACTAAGTATGTCAGGCAGAGAAGTGCCAGGATGTACACAGAGGAGTGGCAGAGGCTCAAATTCATCAGCCAGAGGTCGCAGCAGACTAGGGGCGAGAGTGGCAGCAGGAGTCGCCGCAAGAGGCCTTAGCTCCCGGTATCAGCTAGTGGTCATGTCTCGACCAGCAACCCATCTGCCATCATCGATTGGTTAACACGGTCATCCACTTGACATCACAAGTGACAACTGATACGCCCAGTCAACAGTCGTAGGGTTCCTCAGACACAACCCTCAGTTAGCATGGCCCGGTTGCAGTCCCTGTCCTCCCATTGCCTCGGTCCTATGCTGTTCCCTCCTCTACAGAAATATCCTATGCTGTGGGTTCAGCTCCACTATTCACTGAGGACGATCTAATAGAGGACAGTCAGCAGCAACTGCCCAGCCAAGAAGTGGAGGAGACATCTGCCGCTTCCTCCGCTTGGCGGGCAAGTATTGATGAGGAGAGTGACGTGGGAGGCGGTGTTGCCAGGGTTCAGGGTCCTGAAGCAGACACTGTTGAGGAACCTGAGGAGGACATCAGTGACGTGCAGACACTTGTTGATGATGATGAAGCCGATCACAATTGGGAGCCGGGTACAGAAGGGGCTTCATCATCATCAGGAGAAGAGAGCTGCAGGTTGGCCGTGAGGCAGCAGCTGGGCCACCAAGGTGATAGCATGGTTGGCAGTCAGCATGGTGGCAGAAGTGGAAATTCTGGAAGCAAACATGCCGGGAGGGGAGACCGCCTGCTTCGTGGCAGCCTACCTTCCCCAGAGGTAGTGTAACAGGGGTTACTGGAAATGGCAGCAGTAGCAGTCAAGTAGTGCGGACTGTTGGTGGGAAAATCAACTACTCAGCGGTGTGGCAGCTTTTCATCAAGCATCTGGAGGTTTACATAGCCACATGCAAGATATGTCGGCAGAAGGTGAAGCGTATCCAGGGTCCCAATGTTGGCACCACAGCCCTATGTCAACATATGCTTCACCACCATAAAGCGGCCTGGGAGAACCGTGGCTCCGATGTAGTGGTCCAGCCTGCTGCATCACCCGGTGGCATGCCGCTCCCTGTTACAGCCAGCCAATGCTCCACCGCCTCAGCCAAAGGGAGCTGTGTGTCATACCCTCCTTCTGTCAATCCAGATGCTCCTGCTCCTCCTACTTTTAGTCAGCCATTCCACCAACAATCCATCGGCGAAGCCATGTCCAAGAGACAACAGTATGCACCCACTCATTCAATGGTGAAGAAGCTGAATGTGCTCCTGTCCAAGTTGCTGGTGCTGCAGTCCCTCCCTTTTCAAGTGGTGGACTCTGCACCTTTCAGAGAACTGATGGCTTGTGCCGAGCCGGGGTGGAGAGGGCCAAGCCGTAATTTTTTTTGCAAAGAAGGCCGTACCAGCCCTGCACAATTTTGTGGAAGAGAAGGTAGTCCAGTCCTTGAGCCTGTCGGTGTGTACCAAAGTGCACGGCAGCACTGATGTCTGGAGCTGTAATATGGTCAGGGACAATACATGTCCTTTACGGCTCACTGGGTGAATGTGGTTCCTGCACAGCAACAACACCAACTTGGACAGATCACACCACTTCCTCCTCCATGCTCTCAGGCTGTTGGTCCTGTGACAGTGTGAGACTTCGACTCCTCATCCTCCACTGCCCAGACAAGTCTCAGTGGCCCTTCAGCATACCATGTGTGCTGGCACAACGGTGTCTCGCTGTTCTTCACATGGTTTGCCTTGGCGAAAAGAGTCACACAGGAGAGGAACTGCTAAAAGCCATTTGTAAAGAAATCGGAGCATGGCTTACTTACTGGAAATGGGAACCATGGTGACTGACAACAGGAAGAACATCTTGCATTTGCTGCAGCTGGAAAGGCTGAGCCATGTGCCCTGCATGGAACACGTGTTCAATCTGATTGTGAAGCAGTTCCTGAAGTGTTCCCCCCATTTGCAAGACATCCTAGCAATGGGAAGGAAACTTTGCATGCACTTCAGCCACTCGTACACCGCAAAGCACACCCTCCTTGAGCTGCAGGGTCAGAACGGTATCCCCCAACATAGTCTGATTTGTGATGTTGTTTACATTGAAATTCCACCTTCCATATGTTGGCTGACTGTACGAACAGAGAAAAGCCATCACGATTTCTTGATGATCCAAGCGGATAGGGGTACTCCCCTGTGTAACTTCAGTGTGAACCAGTGGATGCTCATACGTGACACCTTCCGTTTGCTCAAGCCCTTTGAGAAAGCCACATTATTAGTAAGTCACCAGGATTACAGGATGAACAACATCCTTCCACTGCTTCATTACTTTCAACACGTGTTGGAAACGATGGCTGGTTAGGGCACTGGAGACTTGGCGCCTACATTTCAAGGCCACATGAGCCCTGTGGTGGGCTGAACTGGAGGAGGAGGAGGAGAGGGGCACAGTGGAGCACAGTTTAGGTTTCGCCAAATGGGCGGTTTTTCTAGTAATTTGACAGGAGCAGGAGCAGCCAGAGGAGCTAGAGGGTTATGAGGAAGGCGAGACAGAGGTCCCAGACACACCGTGGCAGTATGCAGTAGAGATGGAGGCAGGGAGTTCCTCCAAGTCACTTGCACAAATCGCATGATGCATGCTCACTAGCTTGCGTATTGACAGCCGAATTGTCACCATCCGGCAGTGGTATGACTTCTGGATCTCCACCTTATTGGACCCTCGCTACCGCCACAAAATAGGGCCTTTTTTACACCCACTGAGAGGGAGGACAAAGTGACCTACTACAGAGGCATCCTATGTAGTCAGTTGGCCGATGCCTATAGGTGCCATGGTCCATCCTCTCACAGGTCTGAATCGGGGGGGGGGGGCACCTGTGCTCAGCTTCAACTGCCATCACTGCTGGGGAGGAGCAGTACCAGCTCCATGAGCAGCAGCCTGAGTCTACAGTGGCTGATGAGTAGCTTTCTTCACCCGCATAGTGAAGCAACTCATCAGCAGCAGGTACACCTGAAGCAGGACCTAAACCAGCAGGTGGTGGCATACCTTGACATGCCAATGCCAACACACCTTGAAGATCCGCTGGACTTCTGGGCAGCCAATCTTGATTTGTAGCCACAACTAGCAGAGTTTGCCCTGGAAAAGCTGTCATGCCCTGACAGTAGTGTGCCATCAGAGCGGGTCTTTAGTGCGGCGGGAACCATAGTTACCCCAAGGAGAACTTGTCTGTCCACAAAAAATTTGCAGAGAATGACCTTTGTGAAGATGAATCAGGCATGGATCAGCCAGGATTTCCAACCACCAATGCCTGATGCATGACAGTAGATTGACTATGGTGCCACACCAACTTCACAAATATGGATAGTGCCAAACAGATTTAAGGCGCTGCTCTCCAGTTACAAACATTTCTCCGCATCAGACCTTTTTTCACCCACCTTCACCACTGG
The DNA here is from genome assembly GCF_029499605.1 of Hyla sarda. NCBI lineage: Eukaryota > Metazoa > Chordata > Amphibia > Anura > Hylidae > Hyla > Hyla sarda. The sequence continues at coordinate 371,996,656 of NC_079189.1, read as the reverse complement.
GTACTGGTATTGCCACCCACCGCACCACTCTGTCACCGGGTCACTTTCAGGACTCCTGATGATGCTGCTGCTGCCACCTCCAGGCTGACTCATTCAGCCACTATATGGTCTCTTCTCATGCTTCAGCCAACTCCAGTCTGCGTCATTCAGCCACTATATGGTCTCCTCATGCTTCAGCCACCTCCAGGTATGCCATTCATCCAATATATGGTTTACTGATGCTTCAGCCAGCTCCATTTTGTGTCATTCAGCAACTACATGGTTTAGTGATGCTGCTGGGCCTAGGACATTACCTATAAATGTTTATGGTAGAACTAGGTACCATACATTTTCAATGGAAATTTCAAAATTCATCTCTTATTCTTAGAGATTGAGAGGCCTTATTGCCTCCTCATCTGCTGCCAACTCCAGGCTGTGCCATTCAGACACTATATGGTCTCTTCATGCTGCCACAAACTCCAGGCTGTGCCATTCAGCCACTATATGGTCTCCTCATGCTTCAGCCACTTCTAGGCTGAGCCATTCAGACACTATATGGTCTCCCCATGCTGCCACAAACTCCAGGCAGTCATTCAGGCCCTATATGGTCTCCTCATACTGATGCCACCTTCAGGCTGTCTCATTCAGCCACTATATGGTCTCTTCTCATGCTTCAGTCAACACGGGCTGTGCTATTAAGCCACTATATGGTCTCCTCATACTGATGCCACCTCCAGGCTCTATCATTGGTCCGTTGTACCCACACGCCGCGGCTCGGGACACTAAAACTTGGGAGTTAAAATTTCAATTTCAAAATCCTCAATTTCAATTTCAAAATCCTCAATTTCAATTTCAAAATCCTCAATTTCAATTTCAAAATCCTCAATTTCAATTTCAAAATCCTCAATTTCAATTGGAAAATCCTCAATTTCAATTGGAAAATCTTAAATTTCTATTTAAAAATCTTAAATTTCAATGGTCTCCTCATGCTTCAGCCACATCGACGCTGTGTCATTCAGCCACTATATGGTCTCCTCATGCTGCCAACACCTCCACGCTGTGTCATTCAGCAACTACATCATCAGATCAGGATTACTCCAATTGATCACATTCTGGATCATAACTCCAATAGATGTGAACTCCTAAAGAAGCGGGAGGTCTACTGGATATTCAAACTTGGCACTGTCAATCCCCGAGGTTTAAATGAAATGGTAGAAACCATTATTTAATGTCAATAGATATATAATAAAAATCACTACCTGTTAATTCGGCATCGCCACCTGCTAATCCGGCACCAGCTCACTGGGATTCTATTGCCGCCCCTAAAATGTTTATACCCACAACACACTCCCAGTGGTCTTATGCAAAGGGACCTATAGCGCTATAATAAAGTCTCCATATGTAGCGATCCCAGCTACTACAATTGACACCGCACCAGACCACAATAAAGCAACTTGGTTACAACCACCCCTTTGAACATCTAGGCAATAGCGCAGAGGTAACTCATCCACTACAGTCTCCCTTATGCCACTCAATACCTCTGCATCTCAGCTACAAGTCACAAGGATTAGTGCTTGTTCACTCCCCGATACTTACAGAGGACCTCACTGTGGGCGCTGGACGGAGGTCTTCAGCGCTGTAAGTGCCCGCAACACCAGGGCACTCCCACCTGCGCTGTGTGACCAACAGTGCCGACAACGGCCACACATCTACCCAGGCACTTACCGGGCCCGTATGTAACACACGGAACCCCAGACCACCATCTAGTTATTCGGCATCTGGATGAGTAGCAATTACTACAGAGTACAATGCACGATCGCTTACTGCCACACACCAAGGATCTCATAGTGGGCGCTACACAGAGGTCTACAGTGCTACAAATACCCAGATAACCAGGGCCCCCCCCCCAACTTATGGTGCCGACATCGGCCGCTGATCAAACGGGACCTGCAGCACAACATTCAGGTCACCGTCTAGTAATCCGGAATCGGGACTATTGAAAAACTAGCACACCGGTGCTGCTCATAGTCCATCATCTATCACAGCATACGATTACCCTGTGATAACCCATAGCAACAATTATGTTGAATAACTAGAGCACCGGTGCTTCTCATAATCCTACAGCGTCTATCACAGTGTACGACTGCACTGTTATAACCCATAACCACAATCATGTTGGCGCAATAGTAAGGATTCAAAACGTAACCATCTCCGCCGCAATATCCTTTTTACACAACATGCATCACATTGTCATTTTACCATTCAGTTTTGACCCACAGAAATAAATGTTAGTATCATTATGCTAATGAAGTGTTCCAGTGTACTGATGACCTTTTGACCCGGAAGTGATTTGTAACCGGGCATGTACCTGTATGTTTTTAAATCAGTGTAAACGTGTACCTGTAATACCCCTTGCCTGACGAAGATCCCGGCCCGGGTTCGAAACCTATGTGTTGCACCCTTTTACCATTTACCAATAAAACCAAATTGTTTTTTCCTTTGGCACATTGGTTTTCTGGGATCTGGCGCCATCAAACTCGTCCAAATCTTTTCAAGTTCCACTATGACATTCAGCAACTATATGGTCTCTTTATGCTTCAGCCACAGCCAAGCTGTGTCATTCAGCCACTATATGGTCTCCTCATGCTGCCAACACCTCCATGCTGTGTCATTTAGCCACTGTATGGTCTCCTCATGCTGCCAACACCTCCATGCTGTGTCATTCAGCCACCATATGGTCTCCTCATACTGATGCCACCTCCAGGCTCTTTCATTGTGTCGCTCTGCTGCAGTGATTCTAAAAGCATGTCTGCATGTCATTCTGAATAACAGTATTATTTCACAACCCTAGCATACTCCAGTTGCGTGTTAGAACAAAGCAAAGTGTTTTACACCCCTATTGAGGCTCTGTGTAGTCCAGAAATAGCCGTTTTTAATACAGATTCGCCACAAATAAATTTGGATCAAACCTAATTTTTTTGAAAAATTTGGCAATTCACCCAAATTGAATTTTTCAAAAGATTGCTCATCTTTAGAGTCCGTCTCATGCTACCACTAGAATGAAAACACCACCAGCATTAAAAAGTGACCAAAACATCAGCCAGGAAGCATAGGAACTGCGAAGTGGTCTATGGTCACCACCTGCAGAACCCCTCTTTTATTGGGGGTGTCTTGCTAATTGCCTATAATTTCCACCTGTTGTCTGTTCCATTTGCACAACAGCATGGGAAATTGATTGTCAATCAGTGTTGCTTCCTGAGTGGACAGTGTGATTTCACAGAAGTGTGATTGACTTGGAGTTACATTGTGTTGTTTAAGTCTTCCCTTCAGTGTATATTTCTAGCTTTTTTGTAATGTTCATGAAAGCCTGTCCATAGAACAACATTAGTAATGCTCTGTGCTTACAAGGCACTAGCATAGTACAAGAGTAAATGGATAAACATGTTATAATTTTTTCAACACTGAATTAATGGTTATTTACATTATTTAAACAGTTTACAGGACCCTCTGACACTGATGCTGTGAAGGTGGTGCACCATTGGCATTTGTGAATAATTTTTTTTACCTTTCTTTCAAAACAATGATAAATAGAGTAAATGCTAATAGATTACGGAATTGTCACCCTCCTGCTAATACCTATTCATGTATTAGAAGATCATCATATATCCTGGTTATAGAGCATTCTTCTGTTCATGTGTTACATACATCTCAGTGTATTATTTTCTTTCCATTGCTACCAGGACTTAATGAGCTACAGGAACATCATTGGTGATCTGAAAATATTTCTTGATAAATACGAGTTTGACATACTTATTATTATGGCCAGCTACACATCAGGGGATCAGGCAACAAGACAACAAATAGCTGTCTATTCGGAGAACCCAGAATTGTGTAATCAAGTAAGAACTGATTTAATTCCCAATGTAATTATTTTGATTTTATATTGGTGTATTTATATTTTTGTTACAATTTTCTGCATTATTTCATAGTTTAAGTATAATTTTTTTACAACAATAACCCCTTTCTGTATGCCACATGAGGGCATATTGACTTAGAGGGTATTGCCTAATTCATCTCCATACTGAATAGCAAAATAGCAAGTGTCATACTGTGAATTGCAAGGATTTTGTCATATGGCTATTGACTGCATAGTTTTCACAGATAAAATATACTTGATATTTACAGCATGCATTTTTGCCATGCCATATGTGTTGTTCACGAAGCATATAGATGTGCCATAGACAACCGCTTAGGTGGTACTGCATACGGTATTTTTATGCATAGACTTGAAAACTTGATTTTTATGCCATCAATGTAATTTTACAGCAGGTTCTTTTTCTGTACTTTTTAATTGTGTACATGGGACCTCTTTTTTATTTAGCCCCTTTTTTTTAGCCTTTGCATTTTATGTTGATATATTCTTTAGTGGTATTTTCTTTTGCTATTGGAATATCAATAAAGTAATTTGGATTTTATCATATATCATTGCCTTATTGGAGTGTACTGTAGTTAGCATAGTTTGAGATCTAAATATGGGATTTAAAATACTTGTGTCTTAATATGATATAGTATATGATGTGTGATATACATGGTTACAAATACCAGTCATAACCTAGACATATACCAGTCAATACGTAGACAGATAGTTGACATGTCATCTGTAGGAAGCTGTTGATTTTAATATTTACTGGTAAATTTTAATGATCTGGACTTAAGAAGTTCTGGCCTCTAGACAAGTCCATATGTGTTGTATTTTTTTTTTTTTTTTAATAATACTGTACTTCACCTTTTTAATAATGACATACAGTTACAATAATTACATATTCCTTTACACAGCTATAAAATACATGTCCAATAGCACTTCAATTTAATTATGTCTTTCCATTTCATAGGTGTGCTGTGAATTGGAAGAATGCCCAAATCCTTTCCTCGATCTTGAGCCATCAGATTATGGGTGTGATCGTTTTTTTGTTTATCAGCAAGATAGTCCTTTGGTAACTTGTGAGCAAGTGGCAGCAATCATCAAAGAAGCCATCAACAGAAGACGTATCGGTATGGTACCCAACAGCCGGACCTCCTCAACAGAAGCTGTTGCTGGTAGCGCACCTCTCTCACAGGGATCATCTGGTATCATGGAGCTATATGGTTCTGATGTAGACCCACAGCCAAATCCATCGAACTTCTCAGATAATCAGCAAGATATTAATGGATCAGTTCAGGCCCAAGTGGATGTCAATGTCGATCTTGTGAGCCCAGATAGTGGCCTTGCAACAATAAGAAGTAGCAGGTCTTCTAAAGAGAGTTCTGTTTTTCTCAGTGATGACAGCCCAGTTGCAGAAGTTGCTGGTCCTCATCACAGTTTTGTTCCTGGAATTGATTCTTATAGTCCTATCCCAGAATCTGTCATTGTTGAGGAGGAAACCCCGTCAACAAGGAATAACAGTGATAATCTTGATCTCTTCAGCTTTCATCTGACCCCTAATATTCACTCTGAATCTTCATCACATTCTGCAGACTACTCTATGGCTGATGACTTCTTTTTTCAGAGTGATTCCTCAGAGGGACAGCAAGCTACTGCTCAAAAAGAACACATCCAGCACCATTTCTACAGAGATGATATAGTTAACCATTCATCAAAACTGCTAAATTCCAAATCTGGAAAGGCTACATTGTTAGAAGTAGAAAATGTTAGTTTAGTAGAGTTTGATGACAATTTCATGCATAGTCCTGAAAATCATGAGGATCTTTGTGATAAACATCCCAGTGTAAGTGATCTTGTTGAATTCAGCTCTCCTTTATCTTCTGATGCTAATGGTCATGCAGAGGTAACAATTCCTCCTACACCAATGAATAGTCTTGTGGAAAGTTCACCTCTAGATAATGGACCCCCAACTTTTTTTCCAGAGGACGTAATAGATAAAATTAATGAAATAGAAGCTGCTGACATACCTCAGGTTAAATATTCCTATTGGTGGAATGGAGGTGAACCAAACTTAACACAAGAGGCCTTGTTGAATGCTGACATGTGGAGTTCAAGTGAGCAGGTATGCAATAGCCCTGATTCATGGAAAGGCCAAAACCAAAAAGACAATCATGAAGCTGCGCACATGGCTGGCTCATTTGATATGAAAGTACCTAACTGTCATAACAGGGATAATCATGATAATAACACCAGGCAGGAAAACAGAACATTTTCAGATTTATGGAGATCAAACCATCCTATTCAATCAACCTCAGATCCTTGGTGTGGCTCCCCAGATAGCTTTGGACAATCTGCAAATCAGCCCTTCGATACGTGGGATATGTCTCATCATTCTAACTATAAGAAATACTTTTCCAAATCAAATGAAATAGGTGACGTATCAAGTGACCATTCTTCAGAATATACTCATGATATGAATAATGGTAGTGACAAACTGGACCAAGAAATACTGGAAGAAGAGCAGCATATAAAAAGAAAACATGACTCTCCAAATGGACGATTACAATGCTTTGATTCTGATCAAGAGTCATCAAATGATTTAAGACACATACAAAGAAATCTCTGTGTTTGGGATTTTGGTCAAAGTAATAAAGAGTCAAATATTCTTAAATCAGAAATTGATTGGGAAGACCCCTTTTTGTCTTATAGATGTCTGGACTTTACAAACCCTGGCACCAGCAATGAGTGTATTGTTTCTCCTCCAGATACAAATTACTCAACGTCAGACTCAATATCTTCTCCTCTGTATGAAGATGATATGAAGGAACCTAAAAAGACATGGGAAGAACCAAAAACTGAATTAGTTCATGATCAGCCAGTGGTTGTTAATAGTAAAAATAGTGAGTTGACATTGGATGACACTAGCACATCCAATATAGAGAGCATTAATAATCCTTCTGAATTGCAATCTAGAACATCTGACAATGAAGTAAACTTCATGATAGAAAAAAGTGACGATATGAACAATCTAAGACCCTTTTCATGGCAAGACTTTAGCCATAAGAGCACAGAAGAGGAAAATTTGCCTGAAAGTAGCAGAGATTTACCCAGTGATGAAAATTTACTCAGTCCATTTGCTGATAACATGCTTCAGTTCCCCTTAGCAAACAATGAAAGTCATTTTTTTCAGCGTGATCATCAAAGTTCTTCACCGAGTAAATTACCAGATGATGTTCTCCTTAAAAATCATGAGCCATATGTAAAAGCCAATTCAGATGTAAAAGTCAGATCAAATTCTTCTGATGATCATTCCTATGTTAAGTTACCAAAAATCCAACCTCAATCTCCCGATATTCTGAATAAGGTAGTAAATGTTTGCAACGAACATCAGTTTGAAGCAAATAGCAAACGCCATGAAGAAGTGACACATGAAACGGAAGAAGCCATTTGGGAAACAGATCTGCAGTATGATACAGAATCCTCCTCTTTGAATACTCCTGATGATTTAGATACTTTACAGAATGTCAATTTATCAAATAAATCTCCAGTGTTGGATTTAAGGGAAGCATGTGATGACTGTGACAAAAATATAAACTCTGTCATCAACTTGTCTCCAGTCAATGACTCCCAATATCAGGTCAACAATGAAAACAGGAAATGTTTATCAAATAACTCAGGTTCATTGAGTCTAGAGGTAAACAACACCCATGAGCCCCATATTTATGAAAAAAAATTCTATACTACTCAGCAATCTCCTAATAGGAACATTGAAATAAAAGAAAATATATTATACAAAAATATCAATGGCAGACCTCACATAAACCCTACAAATATTGATGCCAATGATGCTGTTGTATGTGGAAGTGCCTTAAATACCTCTGTTGATTTAGATATATCAAATGTTAGGAAAATAGACCCTTGTCATAAGTTAAATGTCCTAAGTGACTCTTCCTATTCCAGTTCACCAAGCCCAGAGTTAGCTGAAAGTTTGGGTGCGCTACATGATGGCATTTTGTATAGAAATAATATAGAACATCCATCAGTGTCAAAGAATAGCGCCTATCAAACTGTTACAAAGGATCCCGACAGAATTAACCCTGCAAACACATCATCAAGTATGATCAGTAAAGTTCCTATGAATCTGGATATTTGGAACACACAAATTTGTGTGGATTCTGAATCTTCGTCAAGTCCGGAGTCAAACAATGTTCTAGATCATCCCAGCCCTGTGGATAGAAATGTTAAAAACTGTTTCCAGGAAAAGGTGCTGGATCTGGAAACAACATCTTTATTTTTTAATGATACTCTTTCCAGTTCCACTACTCCCGGCACAGAAGAAGAAAGTTTGGAGGATCAGCTTGATTGTTTTCATGATCATCCTTCAGTGGCGTATAATAGAATAAATTCCAAGACAGGAAGTCTGAATACTTTTTCAGATGAACAGGAACAATTCTCACAGGTTCCAAACAATTTGCACCTGATTGATGTTGGGTGTAAGGAAGATAACCAACTTGTAGACCCAACTGAAACTAGAGGTCAAAATAAAGATGAAAAAACATTGTACATATTAGATTGCTTGGAACAAGATACACCAACCCAAACATACTTCCAGTCAAACATTGAACCTCATCAATTTAGTGGCTCACATGCTAATATTTATAGCCCAAGCAATGTAAAACTTGGTCTGTCATGCAAACCAGAGTTTTCAGGAAATAGTGAGGACACTAACCGAGAAAGCACATGCATTGATTCTGGTAATGTGGATTCTAAAAAAAAAACATCAGACATTCTGGGCACTAATAAAGAATCCCATCTAGTCAATGAGGTTGATTTTTCTTGCGATGATCTGGATCAACACAATGATATGGAAAGAAGCTTTGAATGCTGTGAAGCATTAACCATAGAAAGTCCTAACCAAAGTGACTATATTCCAGACTTTCTAGATGACTACACTCAACAATCCTCTCCATTCTTTTTTGTAGAACCAGACCAATGGAATATGTCAGAGAAAGCATATACAAAAATGTCACTGAGTGACAGTCCTGCTGTACTATACAGCTGTGAAAACAGTTCTCAGGCTTCTGATAGCCCAGATCTGTGTCGAGAATATGAATACAGTCAAATATACCAGCACCATGTGAGCACAAGCAATATTCCTAGAATAAGAGCTCTATCTGAAAGTACAAAAGAAAAACAAGATATTACTTATGTTGAAGACACAAAAATATCTAATTCTCTACCTTTACTTGCATGTGATAGCCATACATTACAGTCTTTAAACATTGTGGAAAAATTTGATCCAGCAGCCTACCCTACAGATACTGGTGAGGCAGGTGACATGGAGTGTGAACTTAATAGTGATAGTTCTGTTAATTCACCTCTTTCTTTAAATAATGACTTGATCTGTAGCATCCACAAAGGCCAAAACACATTAATCAAGGAACATGAATATTTTATACAGTCAAAAACATCCAACATAATACTCTCAGGATGCTCAGTTTCTATCATGGGCAGCGATCATAAGCAAAGACTCGAGCAAGATATTTCTCAGAAAACAGCTGATAATTCTATAGAAGAGGAATTGGAATCTCTACTTGGAAAGACACCGGCAGAGACAGAAACACAGTTTACAGACAAAGGAGGGTGGCACAAACACATTTTTCCAGCAGATGGCAACACTAGTCCATTACAACTTTCTACCGGTAAGAACGCCTTCAACATTCCGAAAATAATAAGTCTGTAATAATGGTGACAATAAGCTTAATAAGTCAAAAAATGTGAAAAAAGTGAAAAATTCCCTCCCCCAATATAAAGGTAAAATGCCAGTTTTTCCCATTTACCCCCAAAAAGCAGAAAAAAATGTATAAACATATTTGGTATCACCACATGCTCAAATGTCCGAATCCTATCAAAATATAATGTTAATTATCCTGTATGGTGAACGGCGCAAAAAAAAAGAAAAAATTCCAAAATTGCTGCTTTTTTTGTCACATCATATTTGAAAAAATGTTTATAAAAAATGTATTAAATGTTTTATATACGCAAATGTGGTATCAATAAAAAGTACAGATCACGACGCAAAAAATAAGCCCTCATGCAAAAATGTAATTGGCCTGGTCCTTTAAGTGGTACTCCGGTCCTTTGGATAGGGGATAAGATGTCTGATTGCAGGGGTCCCGTCGCTGGGGACCCCCGCAATCTCTCATGCAGACACCCACCTGTGGCAGCTGCACAGAGCGATGTTCGCTCAGTGTCTGAAGGGTCACAACTACAGGGCTGGAGTCCCAACTCAACTGCAAATCATGACATCACAACTCCGCCCCTTGTGACGTCACATCCTCAATGAAAGTCTATGGGAGGGAGAGTGACGATGGGTGTCTGCATGAGAGATTGCGGGGGTCACGAGCGGCGGGACCCCCGTGATCAGACATCTTATCCCCTATCCTTAGAATAGGGGATAAGATGTCTTAGGGCCGGAGTACCCCTTCAAGGACAAAATATGCTTGGTCCTTAAAGGGGTATTCCAGGAAAAAATCTTTTTTTTATATATCAACTGGCTCCAGAAAGTTAAACAGATTTGTAAATTACTTCTATTAAAAAATCTTAATCTTTTCAGTACTTATGACCTTCTGAAGTTAAGGTTGTTCTTTTCTGTCTAAGTCCTCTCTTATGACACATGTCTCCGTAAACACCCAGTTTAGAAGCAAATCCCCATAGCAAACCTCTTCTAAACTGGGCGTTTCCCAAGACAGGTGTCATCAGAGAGGACTTAGACAGAAAAGAACAACCTTAATTCAGAAGGTCACGTACTGAAAGGATTAAGATTTTTTTAATAGAAGTAATTTACAAATCTGTTTAACTTTCTGGAGCCAGTTGATATATACATAAAAAAAGTTTTTTCCTGGAATACCCCTTTAAGGGGTTAATATAGAAATTAAGGCTTATAAAATCATGGCTTTGTCCAAGCTGAAGCACAGGCATGGACAAAGTCCAATAAGTGAGGGTGGGCTAGCACTACTCTGTGCTCTATCCTGTCTGATGTAAATGAATAACATAACACACCATGCTGAATAATTTTCTACATAACTGAATAGTAATCTACTCAGTTCATTTTACTCTACATGAAGCCTACATAAAAAAACTAAACCTAAAGCAGCAAAAAAACTGGAAAAATAAATGAAACACACTGTGGTCCCTGCTGTAAAAGAGCACAGTGTAAATTGGCTCCAAAACCAAGAACTAACAAACAAGAGAAAAGAAAGTAGCTTAAGATAAATTTTTAGATATTTCATTACATTAAATAGACAAGACATGATAAGATACATAATAAAATTATTAAAAAGAGAAATCAAAACATGAAAAATTGGCATTACCACGATCTCAAAGAAGGATATAAGAAATAACTGTTACGCCGAGCGCTCCGGGTCCCCGCTCCTCCCCGGAGCGCTCGCTACACTCTCCTCACTGCAGCGCTCCGGTCAGATCCTCTGACCCGGGGCGCTGCGATACCGCCTCCAGCCGGGATGCGATTCGCGATGCGGGTAGCGCCCGCTCGCGATGCGCACCCCGGCTCCCGTACCTGACTCGCTCTCCGTCGGTCCTGTCCCGGCGCGCGCGGCCCCGCTCCCTAGGGCGCGCGCGCGCCGGGTCTTTGCGATTTAAAGGGCCACTGCGCCGCTGATTGGCGCAGTGGTTCCAATTAGTCTGATCACCTGTGCACTTCCCTATATCACCTCACTTCCCCTGCACTTCCTTGCCGGATCTTGTTGCCATCGTGCCAGTGAAAGCGTTTCCTTGTGTGTTCCTAGCCTGTGTTCCAGACCTCCTGCCGTTGCCCCTAACTACGATCCTTGCTGCCTGCCCCGACCTTCTGCTACGTCCGACTTTGCTTCTGTCTACTCCCTTGTACCGCGCCTATCTTCAGCAGCCAGAGAGGTTGAGCCGTTGCTAGTGGATACGACCTGGTCACTACCGCCGCAGCAAGACCATCCCGCTTTGCGGCGGGCTCTGGTGAAAACCAGTAGTGACTTAGAACCGATCCACTAGCACGGTCCACGCCAATCCCTCTCTGGCACAGAGGATCCACTACCTGCCAGCCGGCATCGTGACAGTAGATCCGGCCATGGATCCCGCTGAAGTTCCTCTGCCAGTTGTCGCTGACCTCACCACGGTGGTCGCCCAGCAGTCACAACAGATAGCGCAACAAGGCCAACAGCTGTCTCAACTGACCGTCATGCTACAGCAGTTACTACCACAGCTTCAGCAATCATCTCCTCCGCCAGCTCCTGCACCTCCTCCGCAGCGAGTGGCCGCTTCTGGTCTACGCCTATCCTTGCCGGATAAATTTGATGGGGACTCTAAGTTTTGCCGTGGCTTTCTTACCCAATGTTCCCTGCACTTGGAGTTGATGTCAGACCACTTTCCCACTGAAAGGTCTAAGGTGGCTTTGGTAGTCAGCCTTCTGTCTGGAAAAGCCCTGTCTTGGGCCACACCGCTCTGGGACCGCAATGACCCCGTCACTGCCTCTGTACACTCCTTCTTCTCGGAAATCCGAAGTGTCTTTGAGGAACCTGCCCGAGCCTCTTCTGCTGAGACTGCCCTGTTGAACCTGGTCCAGGGTAATTCTTCCGTTGGCGAGTATGCCGTACAATTCCGTACTCTTGCTTCAGAATTATCCTGGAATAATGAGGCCCTCTGCGCGACCTTTAAAAAAGGCCTATCCAGCAACATTAAAGATGTTCTGGCCGCACGAGAAATCCCTGCTAATCTACATGAACTCATTCACCTAGCCACTCGCATTGACATGCGTTTTTCCGAAAGGCGTCAGGAGCTCCGCCAGGATATGGACTCTGTTCGCACGAGGCGTTTCTTCTCCCCGGCTCCTCTCTCCTCTGGTCCCCTGCAATCTGTTCCTGTGCCTCCCGCCGTGGAGGCTATGCAGGTCGACCGGTCTCGCCTGACACCTCAAGAGAGGACACGACGCCGCATGGAGAATCTCTGCCTGTACTGTGCTAGTACCGAACACTTCCTGAAGGATTGTCCTATCCGTCCTCCCCGCCTGGAAAGACGTACGCTGACTCCGCACAAAGGTGAGACAGTCCTTGATGTCTACTCTGCTTCTCCTCGTCTTACTGTGCCTGTGCGGATATCTGCCTCTGCCTTCTCCTTCTCTACTTATGGCCTTCGTGGACTCCGGATCTGCAGGAAATTTTATTTTGGCCTCTCTCGTCAACAGGTTCAACATCCCAGTGACCAGTCTCGCCAGACCCCTCTACATCAATTGTGTAAACAATGAAAGATTGGACTGTACCATACGTTTCCGCACGGAGCCCCTTCTAATGTGCATCGGATCTCATCAAGAGAGGATTGAACTTTTGGTCCTCCCCAATTGCACTTCTGAAATTCTCCTTGGACTTCCTTGGCTTCAACTTCATTCCCCTACCCTGGATTGGTCCACTGGGGAAATCAAGAGTTGGGGGCCCTCTTGTTCCAAGGACTGCCTAAAACCGGTTCCCAGTAACCCTTGCCGTGACTCTGTGGTTCCACCTGTAACCGGCCTCCCTAAGGCCTATATGGACTTTGCGGATGTTTTTTGCAAAAAACAAGCTGAGACTCTACCTCCTCACAGGCCTTATGATTGTCCTATCGACCTCCTCCCGGGCACTACTCCACCCCAGGGCAGAATTTATCCTCTGTCCGCCCCAGAGACTCTTGCCATGTCGGAATACGTCCAGGAAAATTTAAAAAAGGGCTTTATCCGTAAATCCTCCTCTCCTGCCGGAGCCGGATTTTTCTTTGTCTCCAAAAAAGATGGCTCCCTACGTCCTTGTATTGACTACCGCGGTCTTAATAAAATCACGGTTAAGAACCGCTACCCCCTACCCCTCATCTCTGAACTCTTTGATCGCCTCCAAGGTGCCCACATCTTTACCAAACTGGACTTAAGAGGTGCTTATAATCTCATCCGCATCAGAGAGGGGGATGAATGGAAAACGGCATTTAACACCAGAGATGGACACTTTGAGTATCTGGTCATGCCCTTTGGCCTGTGCAACGCCCCTGCCGTCTTCCAAGACTTTGTTAATGAAATTTTTCGTGATCTCTTATACTCCTGTGTTGTTGTATATCTGGACGATATCCTGATTTTTTCTGCCAATCTAGAAGAACACCGCCAGCATGTCCGTATGGTTCTTCAGAGACTTCGTGACAATCAACTCTATGCCAAAATAGAGAAATGTCTGTTTGAATGCCAATCTCTTCCTTTCCTAGGATACTAGGTCTCTGGCCAGGGACTACAAATGGATCCAGACAAACTCTCTGCCGTCTTAGATTGGCCACGCCCCTCCGGACTCCGTGCTATCCAACGTTTTTTGGGGTTCGCCAATTATTACAGGCAATTTATTCCACATTTTTCTACCGTTGTGGCTCCTATCGTGGCTTTAACCAAAAAAAATGCCGATCCCAAGTCTTGGCCTCCTCAAGCGGAAGATGCCTTTAAACGACTCAAGTCTGCCTTTTCTTCGGCTCCCGTGCTCTCCAGACCTGACCCATCCAAACCCTTCCTATTGGAGGTTGATGCCTCTTCAGTGGGAGCTGGAGCTGTCCTTCTACAAAAAAATTCTTCCGGGCATGCTGTTACTTGTGGTTTTTTTTCTAGGACCTTCTCTCCGGCGGAGAGGAACTACTCCATCGGGGATCGAGAGCTTCTAGCCATTAAATTAGCACTTGAGGAATGGAGGCATCTGCTGGAGGGTTCAAGGTTTCCAGTTATTATTTACACCGATCACAAGAACCTCTCCTACCTCCAGTCTGCCCAACGGCTGAATCCTCGCCAGGCCAGGTGGTCTCTGTTCTTTGCCCGATTTAATTTTGAAATTCACTTTCGGCCTGCTGATAAGAACATTAGGGCCGATGCTCTCTCTCGTTCCTCGGATGCTTCTGAAATTGAACTCTCTCCGCAACACATCATTCCTCCTGACTGCCTGATTTCCACTTCTCCAGCCTCCATCAGGCAAACTCCTCCAGGAAAGACCTTTGTTTCTCCACGCCAACGCCTCGGAATCCTCAAATGGGGTCACTCCTCCCATCTCGCAGGTCATGCGGGCATCAAGAAATCTGTGCAACTCATCTCTCGCTTCTATTGGTGGCCGACTCTGGAGACGGATGTTGTGGACTTTGTGCGAGCCTGCACTATCTGTGCCCGGGATAAGACTCCTCGCCAGAAGCCCGCTGGTTTTCTTCATCCTCTGCCTGTCCCCGAACAGCCTTGGTCTCTGATTGGTATGGATTTTATTACTGACTTACCCCCTTCCCGTGGCAACACTGTTATTTGGGTGGTCGTTGATCGATTCTCCAAAATGGCACATTTCATTCCTCTTCCTGGTCTTCCTTCAGCGCCTCAGTTGGCTAAACAATTTTTTGTACACATTTTTCGTCTTCACGGGTTGCCTACGCAGATCGTCTCGGATAGAGGCGTCCAATTCGTGTCTAAATTCTGGAGGGCTCTCTGTAAACAACTCAAGATTAAATTAAATTTTTCTTCTGCATATCATCCTCAATCCAATGGACAAGTAGAAAGAATTAACCAGGTCTTGGGTGATTATTTACGACATTTTGTTTCCTCCCGCCAGGATGACTGGACAGATCTTCTACCATGGGCCGAATTCTCGTATAACTTCAGAGTCTCTGAATCTTCCTCCAAATCCCCATTTTTCGTGGTGTACGGCCGTCACCCTCTTCCCCCCCTCCCTACCCCCTTGCCCTCTGGTCTGCCCGCTGTGGATGAAATTTCTCGTGACCTTTCCATCATATGGAGAGAGACCCAAAATTCTCTCTTACAGGCTTCATCACGCATGAAGAAGTTTGCGGATAAGAAAAGAAGAGCTCCTCCCATTTTTTCCCCTGGAGACAAGGTATGGCTCTCCGCTAAATATGTCCGCTTCCGTGTCCCTAGCTACAAGTTGGGACCACGCTATCTTGGTCCTTTCAAAATTTTGTGCCAGATTAATCCTGTCTCTTACAAACTTCTTCTTCCTCCTTCTCTTCGTATTCCTAATGCCTTTCACGTTTCTCTTCTTAAACCACTTATCATCAACCGTTTCTCTCCCAAATCTGTTCCTCCCACTCCTGTTTCCGGCTCCTCGGACATCTTCTCCGTCAAAGAGATTCTGGCATCCAAAAAGGTCAGAGGGAAAACCTTTTTTTTAGTGGATTGGGAGGGTTGTGGTCCAGAAGAGAGATCCTGGGAACCTGAGGACAATATCCTAGACAAAAGTCTGCTCCTCAGGTTCTCAGGCTCTAAGAAGAGGGGGAGACCCAAGGGGGGGGGTACTGTTACGCCGAGCGCTCCGGGTCCCCGCTCCTCCCCGGAGCGCTCGCTACACTCTCCTCACTGCAGCGCTCCGGTCAGATCCTCTGACCCGGGGCGCTGCGATACCGCCTCCAGCCGGGATGCGATTCGCGATGCGGGTAGCGCCCGCTCGCGATGCGCACCCCGGCTCCCGTACCTGACTCGCTCTCCGTCGGTCCTGTCCCGGCGCGCGCGGCCCCGCTCCCTAGGGCGCGCGCGCGCCGGGTCTTTGCGATTTAAAGGGCCACTGCGCCGCTGATTGGCGCAGTGGTTCCAATTAGTCTGATCACCTGTGCACTTCCCTATATCACCTCACTTCCCCTGCACTTCCTTGCCGGATCTTGTTGCCATCGTGCCAGTGAAAGCGTTTCCTTGTGTGTTCCTAGCCTGTGTTCCAGACCTCCTGCCGTTGCCCCTGACTACGATCCTTGCTGCCTGCCCCGACCTTCTGCTACGTCCGACTTTGCTTCTGTCTACTCCCTTGTACCACGCCTATCTTCAGCAGCCAGAGAGGTTGAGCCGTTGCTAGTGGATACGACCTGGTCACTACCGCCGCAGCAAGACCATCCCGCTTTGCGGCGGGCTCTGGTGAAAACCAGTAGTGACTTAGAACCGATCCACTAGCACGGTCCACGCCAATCCCTCTCTGGCACAGAGGATCCACTACCTGCCAGCCGGCATCGTGACAATAACAACATCACATGTATACAAAAATCATGCATGTAAGTGCAAATGCAATGTGCATAGTCAACAAACCACAACCTTAAAGGAGTACTCCGTTTGAAACATCTTATGCTCTATCCGCCGTTGGGGACTCCTGCGATCTGGGCCGGCAGCATCTGGAACACATAAGCTTGTAGCTTCCGCGTTAGTGACATCATGTCACGCCCCCTCCATTCATGTCAATGGGAGAGGGTGTGATGGCTGGTACATAGCCGTCACGCCTTCTCCCTTAGACGTGAATGGAGGGGGTGTGGCAGCCCGAATCGTCAGTCATCTGGCACGGAGTGAAGTTTGCTTCGTGTACCAAATGACAAGGGTGCCGCACTGGAGATCTAACCTCCTTTGGATAGAGATAAGATGTTTCCAGCGGAGTACGCCTTTAAGGGGTCTCCCCTCTGCAGGGAAAGCCTACAGAAAACCACACCCATTAAAAATACTTTAATTGTAATTCTTTAAAGGGTGATTTTCCCCAGTATATACCAAATGAAATGCTAAAATTCCAGCGGCTCACTCCTAGTCCCTTTAAAAAAAAAAAAAAAAAAAGGGTCTCTCTCACCACTAGGTGGAGTTAATGACCCCCATTAATGGAGCTCTCACATTTAATACTGGTCCCCCTGTTCCTAGTATGGATTGGGACTAAAATCAGTCTCCAGCACTTGTGTTATTATGTGTGTTAAGAGTTTCTTTACAACCACGAGTGATAACTGCATTATTATCACTGACAGCTTCCCCGGCGTTTCACCTGCGTACCAGCTTTGTCAAGGGTTCTGAGGCTGAGTGCATAGTAATTAGACCACATATATAGTGCCAAGTACCTCTAATGCAAAGTACATGGAAGAGCACTTAGGTAAGCGAGAATAAAATACTTTTAGAACTAGGATGATAACACTCTAACACTGTTTCAGTACAAAGACCTTCCAGGAGTAGGTCTTTGTACAGAAATGGCATTGCATTTGACTATGAATTTTATTTTTATTTTTAGAATCCAGTGGACCAATACAAGTGTGGAAACATGACATAGATGTAAATGTGGCAGCAGAAGACAACAATGTGCCGGATGATAAAGATACCGCTAAACCAGATGTAACAAATAGCAGCAGCTTGGAAACCAGCTCTCCTTTTGTGTTAGCATCTAAAAGTAAATTAAACATTTTCCCATTCAGAGACATCAGTGTGGAGCCTCTTCAAACAGAGTCCGATACAGCTTATTCAGTGGCTTCTCCAGATACATTTCAGTCAATCTCCATGACAAATGGAAGTGAAAACCAAATGACCCCCGGATCTGGATTCCAATCCTTTTATTTAGAAGAAAAAAATTCTTCTACTCTACCTCAAAGAAGAGAGAGTAAAAAGAAATCTGAAGAAATCTCAGAACATGAGCACAGCTGGAGTATAATACTAAGCCAGACAGAGGCCTCTGATACTTCACCTGAGGACATATTTAGCAGAGCAGAAACTGCAGACTGTGATAAAGACTTGGGAGAGTTTTTATATATGGAATCTGAAAGACAGGGTGGATATCGGACATCAATAAGAGAAGGGGATTATATAGACCTTGAGGAAAGCTTTGAACTGTGCAAACTAGATGAGAGCAGCACCAAAGCACAGACAGAAATAGATCATCTGTTAAAATCACAAGAAACGGGGCTACCGTTAAAGCTTCCTTCTGAAGGTGGCACACTTGCTAAGGAGGTGGCAATTGACTCCACTTCTAATGTTTCTGATCAAAGGTAGGATTTCTGCATGTTTGTGAAAGAATGCCAAAACATCAAAAAATGGGATGTTTTTAACAGTTTCAACTTTCTGCTGTTGAAACATATATCACACCAAAGAGTATATAATTAGAGGGGGTTTTACCATCTCTTACATCAACGTCCATTTTGATAATGCAAAAGTAAGCAATTTCTGCAAATAGATGTTACTAGAAAATTGTCTACTTTTTATGTTATGCACATACTCTGTTCCCATTGTTTACGGCTTGTTGCCTAGGTTACCGATCAGAGATGCTGACATCACGCCCACTCTGCATAGCAGGATCTCGAGATTGCGCTCCCCTGCCTGGCCACCTTCTGAGTGTACTAAGCTGGAGTGTCACACCTAGAAGGTGGTCAGACGGGGAGTGCACGCCCGACATAGCTCACTGCATTGCTTCAACACTGCTTAGTGAACTGTGCATGTAAATTGAATGTCCAGCCCCCCGCCCAAACCAGGAAGTGGAGGGGGATGGAGGGATGCAGGATGCTGAAATATTGAGGTGAGCAAACCTCTTAAACGTATGTCATCTGTCAGAGTTATCAAACTGATTTGCCCAGTTTGCTCAGGTTTTTTCCTCTCTCTAATTGCTTTGGTAAAATATAAGGTGAGCTGTGATTGGTTGTTATGGACAAACAGTTTTTGCCTCAGACAGTTTTGATAAAACTGGCCCATATGTCATATTTACAGTGGTGTTAGCTTTTAACATTTTTTTTTATTATTGGTAGAAGGCTTATAAATTAAGCAGTTTTTATAATTTTCGAAAACATTTTCAACATCTATCTTCCAGACACCAATCCAGGTCCTAAGGTGCGGGGGGCCCCGTCTGGGTAAGGGGGCCCCCAGCAGTGGTGCAGGGCCGACGCTAGCCTAAATCAGCCAAGGAAACGCCCCCGCCCCCCCCCCCCCACGCCCCCTTAATACAGTGCTATGGCAGAGACGGAGATTGCCAAAGGCAGTGCTCCGGCTCTGCCATAAAGTTATATTTAGTTTTACTTCTTTAAAAAAATTATAACTATATGTATTAAAATTAGCATGTTTAAAAATGTCCTCTTCTGGCCCTTATAACTTTTTTAATTTTTCCACATACAGGACTATATTAGGGCTTATTTTTTGCACTGTGATCTGAAGTTTTTATCGGTACCATTTTTTGGTTTGATGGTACTTTTTGATTGCTTTTTATAAAAAAAAATTAGGGTATACAAAGTGACCAAAAATCCGCAATTTTGGACATATTTTTACGTGTACACCATTGACTGTGCGGCTTAATTAACATTTTATGTTTATAGTTCGGACATTTACACACACAGCGATGCCACATATCTTTATGTTTATTTTTGTTTACATATTTTTTTTACATGGGAAAGGGGTGGGGATTCAAACTTTTATTGGGGGAAGGGGTTAAATTACATTTATTAACTTTTTACACCATTTTTATTTCCCATGGGGAACTAAAACATGCAAATCCTTTGATTGCATACACTGTTCAATGCTATTCCATAGCATAGCATTGATCAGTGTTATCTGTGCTCGATTGCTCCAGGCTACTGAGGCTTCCTGGAACATCGAGGCACAGATCGGTTGCCCGGACAGTTATTTTTAAATTTTAGACGCCGCAATCAACTTTGAATCCGGCGACTAAGTGGTTAATGCTGGGCATCACCGCAATCAGTGATGTCCAGCATTAGACACAGGTACTGGCGGCTTATAGCTCCTGACCCTGCATCATAGAAGGGGAGTGGGACAAGGGCGTACAGGTACGACCTTGGTCCCCAAGAGGTTAAGGATGCCTGAAGTGGCTTTGAAGCGACTCACTGCTTACGGCAGGCAGCAGCGATCCCGCTGCTGCCCATCATTTAACCCTTTAGATACCATGATCAATGCTGATCACGGCGTCTAAATAAAAGTAAAAATCTGTGGTAGCTCAGAGGAGCTTACCGAACTCCCACAACATGAAGATAGAGATGATGTATGAGACTAATTGTAAGACTGAGCACATAAACATATCTGGGTTTCAGCTGGCATAATTTTGACACAATGATCCATTATAATAATCCATCCAGTTATGTATGTTTGAGTCTGAGTGCATCTAGTTATGTATGTTTGAGTCTGAGTGCATCTAGTTATGTATGTTTGAGTCTGAGTGCATCCAGTTATGTATGTTTGAGTCTGAGTGCATCTAGTTATGTATGTTTGAGTCTGAGTGCATCCAGTTATGTATGTTTGAGTCTGAGTGCATCCAGTTATGTATGTTTGAGTCTGAGTGCATCTAGTTATGTATGTTTGAGTCTGAGTGCATCCAGTTATGTATGTTTGAGTCTGAGTGCATCCAGTTATGTATGTTTGAGTCTGAGTGCATCCAGTTATGTATGTTTGAGTCTGAGTGCATCTAATTATGTTTGTTTGAGTCCGAGTGCATCCAGTTATGTATGTTTGAGTCCGAGTGCATCTAATTATGTTTGTTTGAGTATGAGTGCATCCAGTTATGTATGTTTGAGTCTGAGTGCATCCAGTTATGTATGTTTGAGTCTGAGTGCATCCAGTTATGTATGTTTGAGTCTGAGTGCATCCAGTTATGTATGTTTGAGTCCGAGTGCATCTAATTATGTTGGTTTGAGTCCGAGTGCATCCAGTTATGTATGTTTGAGTCTGAGTGCATCTAATTATGTTTGTTTGAGTCTGAGTGCATCCAGTTATGTATGTTTGAGTCTGAGTGCATCCAGTTATGTATGTTTGAGTATGAGTGCATCCAGTTATGTATGTTTGAGTATGAATGCATCCAATTATGTATGCTTGAGTCTGAGCGCATATTGACATGTACTTTTAAGTCTGAGTGTATCCATTTATCTACATTTAAATCTGAGTGCATCCAGTTCTGCACTTTTAAGTCTGAGTCCATTTAGTTACTTTTGACTTTTTTAGTCTGAGTGCATTAACATACCTGCAGGCCTGACTGCTTAGCTACTCTACAGTTACTGGCAGCGGCAGCTGGCTGCAAGCAGATTTGCAGTGGTGACCACAGACGGTGTGTGTAATGTTGATGCTGCAGTTTTCTTTCTCATCTGCCACTGCCCATGCCCAGTGCCAACATTACATACTGCCATCAGTGCCATACCCTATAGGCTGTCTTGATACCAAAGATAGAATTTTTAAAGGAGGCAAGCTGCATGTGGAGGGCAAGAGCTAACCCAAGTGCTCCCCATTGCCCCTCCATGGGTACTAGTATATATACTGTGTGTATATATATATATATATATATATATATATATATATAAACTATGTACACCAGACTTGCATTGCTCATCAAAAATTCTCTAATGTGAAATCTCTATGTGGGAGATTTATCAAACCGTATACAAGGGAAAATGGAGGGATTTTGCCACAGCAACCAATCACAGCTCAGGTAACAAGCTCTGGTAAAGTAATACCTGAACTGTGATTGGTTGCTGTGAGGAAATCACTAATTTTTTTTCTTTCACAGTTTGATAAATCTGGGCCTATGTAATGGTATAATGGCATCACCATAACCGCATTCATTTAATTATGTCGGGATATTAGAATGTAAGATCTGCTGCATAGAGAAATATATATATATATACTATCAATAGAGCAGAGTGAGATAAAGGACGAGAGCCAGACCTCACTCTGTAAATAATGCATACATTATTGAATGGACTGGGATCATTGACAGCCTCTGTGACTCTGCAATGTCAGTTTTATGGAGTCCTCCCCGCTCGAGCTGCCCTTCAGACAGCTGCGTCTGCTTATGCTTTCCACTGCATCTTGCCGGCTGCCAGAGAGCAGGTGATCATCTCCATTTAGATGTTCCAGCGATCATGTGATCAGAACATGGTGGAACGCTGTATTCCATACAAAACAAAGAGGGATGCTGAAAATACAATAATCCCGTTCTCCAAGTCTCAGCCGGAGGGGACTCATCTGAAGCCTTTGCAAGGTAAATTTGTGTTTACGGAGAATGACTGCAATTGTTAACCCATGCTTATACAGGCCTTTGTTTCCTTTACACAAAAGAAGCAGCCCGGAGAATGGAACAGGGCTGGCTGAATAAGATGCTCCCAGGCTTTGCTTCCTCTCGCATCGAGGCGGCTGTTTACTTCTGCAGATATATCATCTCTTTATACTTCATGCGATAAATGAATCTTAGTAATGAAGCATGTTTAATCTCATATATTCCCTTTTACTCTGTGTAGATGTTGTTTTTCACCTGCATCAAAATGAGTTCAATATTTTGTATTCCACTGACATAATCTACTATGTACCGTGTAGTTTACAGTGGCTAAAGGCATATGCATAGCCTATATATGTAGCATTTCACCGGGCCTAGGGATTTCTACCTATAGCTATTTACACCTTTTTTGCACTTTGTTGTCTATTATTTGTATGTGAAAATCAATCATATTAGTACCACATTTAAATAACAGAACTAAAACATGGATATATATATATATATATATATATATATATATATTTTTTTTTTTTTTTATTTTTTTTTTATATAATATGACCAAATAGTCCCAAAATGGAAACAGGCAGATTCAAGGAGGGAGGGGGTTGGTAAATATCACTTGCTGTCTTAAAATAATTAACCATTACTTGTACAAACAATACTGCTGCTGTGTATACTTGTTTATTCTGTTTTTAATTCATGTGCTAAGGCTTAGTGATTTCTAAGTCCTTCAAAACAAGTAATAGTGCAACCAGGCTATAGGGAAAGCAAATTGAGTGCCTCCCTGCACAGGTAAAGGTATAACAAGGAAAAGATTGTGATCCAACTGTATGGAGCTCTAGTGAGAACAAATCTGGAATACTGTGTTCAGTTCTGGAGACCTAACCTTCAAAAAATAGGTCTATAGATTGTCTATAAAAATGATGAAAGGCCTCAAGCTTAAAACTTATCAGGAAAGACATAAAGAGCTAACTCTATCTATCTATCTATCTATCTATCCATCCATCCACCCATCTCCTATCTGTCTATCTATCTATCTATCTAATCTATCCATCCTAAAATAAAAATGAAATAATACAAGTGCAGACTGGATAGATCATTTCAATCTTTTATGTTTCTATGTTATAAAATAATCTGGTCCAACCCTCCTGTCCATGCAATGCCCTGCCATTGCTTTTAAGAGCCTGGGAAAGTTAAATGACCTTTCCTCGCTCAGGGTTCGTAATATGGAGGCTTTTGACCGGTGCTGACTGTAAGGCTAGGATTACATATGTTCAGTGTCCGGCATACGTAAGCCCAACCTAAATGTTTAGCATCTGGCATCCGGTGATTCTGTACGCCTGACAGGAGAACGCAGCAAGATGTGTTCCCCTGTTTGGTGCCAATCCGGCGTGTCCAATCATCAGGTGCCCCATTCAAATGAATGGGATCAGTTCTAGCATCAGTTTCCCTCCTGCACATTTTCTACAGTGCCGGAGGGAAAAGATGCCAGACACCAAACAAATATGTAAAGGAGGCCTTACTGGTCAGATGACCGCAATTAGAAGTATCTTAAGGTGACAGTGGATCATATTTTGAGGCTCAAAGCTTTTATTAATAACAAAATAAATCAAAATAAAATTAATACAACAATACAATGCATTTCAAGAGTCCAGCTTTCTTCCTCAAGTGACCATACAGCAAAAAAAAAAAAAAAATCCCATTTTCTGTTGGTGTAGAAACCTTCTTTTTACTAGACATAGATTATGCCTCCTTGTTATAAAAGCAGGATGTCAGGATGTCACTCAGGCAGAGAGTTCCTTGTTATCTCTGCTGTTACAGTAAAGAATCCCTTTCTATGTTGTTGTAAAAACTTTCTTTCCTCTAGAAGAAGATCCCTATTTGTTACAAAAATAGGTTGCCTCTGTGGCAGAAAGTTCCATATTCTCCCTGCTCTTACAGTAAAGAATACCCTTCTATATTGATGTTTAGCCCCCTTCACACATGTGTGTTGTCCGGCGGAGAACGAATCTTGCTGCGTTCCCCTGTCCGGAATGCACAAGTAATGAACACTGGATCCTAAACAACTTATGCACTTTTGTCACCAGTTGTAGCACCAGTTTCAGTGAGTTTAGGCTGGGTTCACTGAGCTGGACGCCGGATATATGTGAACCTAAACTTAGACATTGGGGGATGTAATGGTGTTTGTATGGTATATTTAGTCCTTTACCTTTACGGTATGTTCACATGACAGAATGTCTATGCAGAATTCCTCCAGAAAATTCCTCATGGACATTCCACTGCAGCAGAATTCTGTTGATTTCAATGAGATTCTGCTGCACTGTGCACACGGCGGAATTTCCACACAAATGTTTTTGCCGTAGAAATCCTGATTCCAGTGTCCGCAGAAAGAATATTCTATTCTTTCTGCGGATTTTGCTCAGAAATGCATTGTCGTCTATGATTCTGCGCATTTCCCAGCGGACCTAGCACCTGCCGGATCTGACAAATATGCAGAACGTCCGTATGTGTTTTCCATATAAACATTCCACACATTTTACTCCGTGTGAACATGGCATTACACTTTTAAAAACAGAATGTGGTACAGCTTGGCAGCACTGTGAAAAAAGGAACACAATTTACAGTACACATTATAAACTGCCCTGTAAATTTCCAAGAAAATAAACACTGCAATGATATCATTGATTTGTGTCACTTGGTATGTGCAGCTCTGCCCTGTATGCTTACATGTGTCACTTCCTTTTCCTGCCTTCTTTCCCATCATACCCAGCATGCCTAAAGGCTAGGCTCGAGTGTCCACTCTGAGATCCTCCAAGTACTGGCCTGTCACTCTCCTTGTCCTAGACCCCCCAGTATACCTTTCATAACCTATAGAGACCTCTGCCTGGCAACTCTCACACCAGCTCACTGTTATCACTGTTATCAGCTATCACTGTTGCCTTGCAGCACTGGGGTTCTGAGCTCAAATCATATCAAGGGCAACAAGATGTTTGTATGTTTATATATTTATATATACAGTGCATAGTGAAAGTATTCGGCCCCCTTGAACTTTTCGACCTTTTGCCACATTCCAGGCTTCAAACATAAAGATAAAAAACTGTAATTTTTTGTGAAGAATCAACAACAAGTGGGACACAATCATGAAGTGGAACGAAATTAATTGGAAATTTTAAACTTTTTTAACAAATAAAAAACTGAAAAATTGGGAGAGCAAAATTATTCAGCCCCTTTACTTTCAGTGCAGCAAACTCTCTCCAGAAGTTCAGTGAGGATCTCTGAATGATCCAATGTTGACCTAAATGACTAATGATGATAAATGGAATCCACCTGTGTGTAATCAAGTCTCCGTATACATGCACCTGCACTGTGATAGTCTCAGAGGTCCATTAAAAGCGCAAAGAGCATCATGAAGAACAAGGAACACACCAGGCAGGTCCGAGATACTGTTGTGGAGAAGTTTAAAGCCAAATTTGAATACAAAAAGATTTCCCAAGCTTTAAACATCCCAAGGAGCACTGTGCAAGCGATGATATTGAAATGGAAGGAGTATCAGACCACTGCAAATCTACGAAGACCTTGCCGTCCCTCTAAACTTTCAGCTCATACAAGGAGAAGACTGATCAGAGATGCAGCCAAGAGGCCCATGACCACTCTGGATGAACTGCAGAGATCTACAGCTGAGGTGGGAGACTCTGTCCATAGGACAACAATCAGTCGTATACTGCACAAATCTGGCCTTTATGGAAGAGAGGCAAGAAGAAAGCCATTTCTTAAAAATATCCATAAAAAGTGTTGTTTAAAGTTTGCCACAAGCCACCTGGGAGACACACCAAACATGTGGAAGAAGGTGCTCTGGTCAGATGAAACCAAAATCGAACTTTTTGGCAACAATGGAAAACTTTATGTTTGGCGTAAAAGCAACACAGCTCATCACCCTGAACACACCATCCCCACTGTCAAACATGGTGGTGGCAGCATCATGGTTTGGGCCTGCTTTTCTTCAGCAGGGACAGGGAAGATGGTTAAAATTGATGGGTAGAGGGATGGAGCCAAATACAGGACCATTCTGGAAGAAAACCTGATGGAGTCTGCAAAAGACCTGAGACTGGGACGGAGATTTGTCTTCCAACAAGACAATGATCCAAAACATAAAGCAAAATCGACAATGGAATGGTTCACAAATAAACATATCCAGTTGTTAGAATGGCCAAGTCAAAGTCCAGACCTGAATCCAATCGAGAATCTGTGGAAAGAACTGAAAACTGCTATTCACAAACGCTCTCCATCCAACCTCACTGAGCTCCAGCTGTTTTATAAGGAGGAATGGACAAAAATTTCAGTCTCTCGATGTGCAAAACTGATAGAGACATACCTCAAGCGACTTACAGCTGTAATCGCAGCAAAAGTTGGCGCTACAAAGTATTAACTTAAGGGGGCTGAATAATTTTGCACGCCCAATTTTTCAGTTATTCATTTGTTAAAAAAAGTTTGAAATATCCAATAAATTTCATTCCCCTTCATGATTCTGTCCCACTTGTTGTTGATTCTTCACAAAAAAAAATTACAGTTTTAAATCTTTATGTTTGAAGTCTGAAATGTGGCAAAAGGTCGAAAAGTTCAAGGGGGACGAATACTTTCACTATGCACTGTAGTACTAAATACTGCATCTTATAGCTGTTGTAGAACTACATGCCCTCACCGTGTTCATGCTAGAAGTTGTACTCCAGGAATACATATACACTATAGATGATAGGTAACATGTAATTCTGATGCACACAATTGAGATCACTGTACAGCCAAGCATTACTGACCTCAGCCAAAGTTGTAAAAGGGGCAGGGGCATCCCACAAGTGGGCACGATATCAGCTGCCCCAAGAGGGGCTGAAATGACCTGAGATTCTATCGCAAGTTTACCTTAGCAGTAAATTGAAAGCATTCAGCGGCACAACTTGTAGCTTCTGGGCCCCAGTGCAAAATCTGTAACAGGGCCCCATGTACTATTTATAATACTGGTCTCTTATGGGGCAGATGGGCCTTGGGGCCCCCTTAGTGATTGCTACCTATGAACTCCCTATAGTTAGGTCCCTGATAGCAGTAGATAGAGTGATAATTTGCAGTACACTACATGTACTGCCATGTTACTGTAAATATATTCACTAAAATAATAATAATTCCTTTATTCATACAGCACCAACTTATTCTGCAATGCTATACTGAGGCTCACAATTTCAACTCCAACTTGACATATCATTGTGTTTTTGGTGGGATTTGAGCCCAGGATCTTAGCAGCACTGCAAGACAGCAGTACTGACCTAATTCAACCCTGAGTAAGGAGATAAAATCCTTGTTGAATTTCCTCCAACCCATGAGAGGGATGACACATCCACTGGAAGGAGCCGAAAGCCAGACCCTTCAGACAGTACAAGAAATCACAAGCAGAGCGGACCTAGCTTGAGAACATAAGACAGGACAAGACAAGACATAAAATAAGAAGGGGAGGGTATCAAAAGAGAGGGTGTAGTACCTAGTTGTGTTGAAGCAGTGATGGATGGCTGTACAGGAAAATTATTTGTTATGGCAGTCACCTTGATATTCTGCAGTTTGGATCCACTTGTGCCTTTGGCCTTAAAGGGTCACTCTCATTAAAACTAATTTTTGCTATTGCACTCCTTATGGTAAATGGAAAATATTTCTACTATACTTTGTTTAAAAAAAATGAAGTTTTCTATGTTTTATTTGTGCTTAAAAAAACTCAAGAGCACATTTTCCCCCAACTCATACCCAGACTTTGGACCAAAGTCCAAACAGGAAGTGCCGCCTGGAGTGCTAGCTAAGGGGGGGGGGGGGGGGGGGTCCAGCTTCATCCAATCATAGCTCCTCTCACACAAAATGTGTGGGGGGAAAATGTGCTCTTGAGCTTTTTTAAGCACAAATAAAACATAGAACACTTCATTTTTTTTAAACAAAGTAAATTAGAAATATTTTTCATTTACCGTAAGGAGTGCAATAGTAAAAATTAGTTTTAATGAGAGTGCCCATTTAAAGGAATACTCCGCCCCTAGACATCTTATCTCCTATCCAAAGGACCCCCGGGATCTTGGCTGCGGCACCTCAGACATCCCGTGCACTGAGCGAACTTTGTTCTATGCCGGATGACTGGCAATGCAGGGCCTCTGGCACTGCACCCAACTCTCTAAACAAACGCCGGGTGCAGCATGGAGATCGCATGGTTCCCCAGGGGATAAGATGTCATGGGGCAGAGTACCCCTTGCTTCTTAAAGAGATAGCCTGACCACAGGCATCTATAGTATATTGATTTGACTACCGTTTGACAATCCAATCCAAAGTGACCATCAAGAACTTCATAGAGGAATAGATAAAGTGGAGAGCTGGCTGTGCATATGTTGACACTCTCCATTGTAGTTTATGGAAGTCACTGAAACATCTGAGGATGCTACTGCCGGGGCTCCTATGTTTTCTTGAGATAAGTGCTTGTCTTGAGTACAAGTTTTACTTATGAAAAGATTGAAAATGTTTGTCAGCATTTATAGAATACAATGAAATAATCACTATAGGGGATATTTATCATTTTAACCTGTTGTCAGCTTCTTTTTACCCGTTTTTTATTTTACTTTGGTTTTTACGGACGTGCGCCAAATTTATAATTTGGCGCCTGTCCTTTAGTAACTTAAGCATATACCATATTCTACCATTTTCTATGTCAGAATATTGTTGGAGGTGATTTGAGCTAAACATGCGTCAAAAGAGGCAAATTAGCACCAAAATACAATTGGTACAAATGATAAATTACTGACCACTTCAAAAAACATACACAGGACCATCAACATCCTATCAAGTTTACAAAATGACAGTGGAGAGAATGCACCAAACTTTGGCGCAGAAAGACACTGCGCCCAAAAAATTTGCAAACATACGCAATAAAAGACACATAAATCCGTTGATAAATACCCCCTATATACATATAGAAAAGACATTTTTTGCATTAAAACTAGGCTTAATTGTTTTGTTATAATACATTCCTGTAATAAATACTAAATATAGTTTAATTTAGAAAAGATGAGTTACAATAGATGTACCGTATTTATCGGGGTATACCACGCACCGGCCTATAACACGCACCCTCATTTTACCAAGGATATTTCGGTAAAAAAAGTTTTTTACCCAAATATCCATGGTAAAATGAGGATGCGTGTGTGCGCGTGTATACCCCGATATACCCCCAGGAAAGGCAGGGGGAGAGAGGCCGTCGCTGCCCGCTTCTCTCCCCCTGCCTTTCCTGGGGTCTAGAGCCCTGCTGCCGGCCCTTTTCACCCCCTGGCCAGGGGGAGAGAAGCGGCGCCGACAGCCAGGGGGAGAGAAGGGGCAGCGGCACCCATTGCCGGCGCCGCTGCCCCGTTGCCTCCCCCCATCCCCGGTGGCATAATTACCTGAGTCGGGTCCGCACTGCTGCAGGCCTCCGTCGTGCGTCCCCAGCGTCGTTGCTATGCGCTGAACGGCGCGGTGCATGACGTCAGAGCACCGCGCCGTGCATAGCAACGACGCTGGGGACGCACGACGGAGGCCTGGAGCAGCGCGGACCCGACTCAGGTAATTATGCCACCGGGGATGGGGGGAGGCAACGGGGCAGCGGCGCCGGCAATGGATGCCGCTGCCCCTTCTCTCCCCCAGGGGGTGAGAAGGGCCGGCAGCAGCGCTCTAGACCCCAGGAAAGGCAGGGGGAGAGAAGCGGGCAGCGATGGCCTCTCTCCCCCTGCCTTTCCTGGGGGTGTATCGGCGTATAACACGCACACAGACTTTAGGCTAAAAATTTTTGCCTAAAAAGTGCGTGTTATACGCCGATAAATACGGTAATTATCCTGTCGGTGTAGTGTTTGTAATGCACAATACTAACCAGAATATAAAGATGTCTACCAATACTCTGTCCTCCCTCCTCTCAATGTCCATTCTGCACATACAACATATGATTTTGTTCCTTAGCTTTCTTACATTGTTTCTCTTCAAAACAATTGATGTTTCTATGTTGCCAATTTAACAGACAATGTAATGATATGTGATACATTGTGAAAATGCTGCAGAGACCCCAAATGCACAATATTTTCTAGTCTGCTATTACAGCTTTTGGCATTGTACAATCGCCTGGAAAAAAAATGACTTGTTTTCATTTGAGAGACCATACTGTTATTTACTTGGCACTTCAATCCTTGAACAGAGTTTTGGAAAATGTTTCTCCCTTAAGCAGTTTGGATCATTTCTCATCTTTTTCTGCAACCTTGTTGATGTTTTTGCTACAGTAACTTAGTAACACTCATTATTTTATTTCTTTGTGCCATCTTAAAATGTGGATATTATTATTTATATACTGCATATGCTTCTTTCACACTGCCATTAGCATACGGCAGTGTACCGGTCATCGGGGGAGCTCGGAGGAATAGCAGGAGAAAAATGACTGCTTGTGCCCCTTTTTCTCCTTCTAGTCCCGCTACAAAATAACAGCGCCCGAAGGACCCCATTATAGTAAATGGGATCCATCAGGACCCGTTATTGCCCATTGTGCCCTGTTCCAAAAACGGCTGTTAAAGGCTGAAAAGAAACAAAAAAACTAAAACAAAAGAGCCTAATGGCCGTTTAAGGACCGGGCACAATGGCAGTGTAAAATTAGCCGTAGATGATGTTTTTGAATTATGTTGTCCCAGGACAAAGGGCATATGGGTATGCCCCTGAGTCCTGGTACTTAAGGACCGAGGGCATACCTGTACGCCCTGGTCCCATTACTTGGGTTTGTAACTGTATGGACGAAGGTGTAATTTTTACCAAAAAAGTGCACTAAGTAGAAACGAAAGCCCCCAAAAGTTACAAAATGACATTTTTCTTTTTCAATTTCACCCCACAAATATATATATATATATATATATATATATATATATATATATATATATATATATTTGTTTTGTTTTGCTGTATATTTTGTGGTGAAATAATAGATGGTATTACAAAGAAAAGACAGAAAGACAAATGATGGGCACAGCATACATAAATCACTCAAACTGGGTGCAACAAGTTGTCAATCATTTTGAACATGTATGACAGGAAGAAAGAAAAGCTAACAACTATATAACAATGATGCACACCAAATAAACTGTATTGTGAATAAGAAAAATGCGTTTTATTGGACACAAACAGAAATGCACAAACATTTAAAATCACTTAAAAATGTATATGAAAACAAATGGAGGCATGTAGTCCTCAAACACTAGTCCCGTACCATGGCTACCATGGCCTAAAGGGAGGTTCCCAACAAGGTAATATATGAATAATAGCTGCCTATTCAACCTCCAGACAAAAAATCAATAAGGTAATATATCAACAAATGTCAAGTGCAATACAATAAAGTGCACAGTGCACAATTTGTTACTCTATACACACAATCACAAAGTGCATCGTACCATAGATATCCCCTATAGATGCCATATCAAACCCTCAATATGTGGGATGTGAGCTGGATGTCTGTGAGGTATGGGAAACTAGCTGTATATCCTACATATAGTGGAACCGGGACACCATCACCTGGGTATGGGGGGAAAAAAGACTCCACGCTTTCCGCCACCAGCAAAGGTGGCTTCCTCAGGAGTGAATGTATGGTCCCAGTGTCCATAACACTGGGAACATGATTTCACTTCTGAGGAAGCCGGTGGCAGAACGCGTGGAGTCTGCTTTTTCCACATACCCAGGTGATGGTGTCCCGGTTCCACTATATGTAGGATATACAGCTAGTTTCCCATACCTCACAGACATCCAGCTCACATCCCACATATTGAGGGTTTGATATGGCATCTATAGGGGATATCTATGGTACGATGCACTTTGTGATTGTGTGTATAGAGTAACAAATTGTGCACTGTGCACTTTATTGTATTGCACTTGACATTTGTTGATATATTACCTTATAGATTTTTTGTCTGCAGGTTGAATAGGCAGCTATTATTCATATATTACCTTGTTGGGACCCTCCTTTCGGGCTATTGTAGCCATGGTACAGGTCTAGTGTTTGAGGACTACACTTCTCCATTTGTTTTCATAAACATTTTTAAGCGATTTTGAATGTTTGTGCGTTTCTTTTTGTGTCAAATAAAACGCATTTTTCCTATTCACAATACAGTTTATTTGGTGTGCATCATTGTTATATAGTTGTTAGCTTTTCTTTCTTCCTTTCATACACTTTACTAGATTGTGTCCAGGCAGTCATGAGCCTTCTGCTAAGGCTGCATCATCCCACCAGTACATAAGTTTTATTCAAGGATGAGAGTCATCAATTTCTCCATATTCCACTAGGGAGAGTGCAGCAAAATGAATATTAAAAGAGTCATTTGTAAGAGTAACACTTTATTATGACAGTTAGGGTAAGTTAACAAAGGAAAGATCTTGCATAGGTACAAGATTTAGTGAATTAGGGCTCTTTCAAGGTACAAAATCTCCGCCTGGATTTATTCCAGGGGAAGATTGCATCTGTTGTGGGCACTGGGAAAACAAGCCGGTACTAGGACAGCTTGGAAATGTGACATCTCAATAGAAGGCAATGATTTTAGAGCAGGTTCCGCTAAAAGAATAAACATATTCATTCTTTCAAAGTAGTCTCGTATCCATATTTTCCGTGGCGGAATGTCGGCAATTAAACATCTGAGCGGAATTTAAGAACAGTTTCCTTCAATTGAAATGAAGATAACATCAGAATAGCCCAAAAGGAAGCCTTTGGGCCCCCAATATAGGCGGAGGGCTGCTCTATACTCTGGACACTAGGTGATCTGTGTGTATCAGTGTCTGTTTTTGAACCTTCTGTGATGCAGCCACTGCTTTGCTTGAAACATCATCGTGGTGCGGTCTGGTGAACGTCAACTCTTCAGCTCTGGCTCTAGTTCTATTCAGGGGTCTCTGGCTGGCTTCTATGCACACAGCTTCTCTGCTTATGTCTTCTTTGTAAACAACTTCTCTGCTGATAGCTTCTCTACTAAAAGCTTCTCTGCACACAGCTTCTCTGCTGGTATTTTCTATACTGACAGGTTCTCTGCACATAACTCCTCTGCTGATAGCTTCTCTGCACATAACTCCTCTGCTGATAGCTTCTCTGCACATAACTCCTCTGCTGATAGCTTCTCTACTGAAGGTTCTCTGCATATAGCACCTCTGCTGATAGCTTCTCTACTGACCACTTCTCTGCACATAACTCCTTTGCTGATAGCTTCTTTACTGACCACTTCTCTGCACATAGCTTATCTCCTGATGGCTCCTCTGCCCACCACTTCTCTGCACACAGCTTCTCTGTTGATAGCTTCTCTACTGACCACTTCTCTTCACACAGCTTCTCTGTTGATAGCTTCTCTACTGACAGTTTCTCTACATTATCGCTAGGTGCTGATGGGTTTTCTTTGCAGCATGGGGTCTTCTGAAGGCCCTCAGGCCTGCCATGTATGAGCTGGTATACAGCTGACCGGCATATGATACTGACAAGGCATAATACACTGCACTGCACTAGTAGCGCAGTGTATAAGAGTGATTAGATGATCGCTAGTGAATGCCCTCATATGGGACTAGTTAAAGAGTAAAGAAAAAAAAAGTGTTTTTTTGTGCCAAACTACTAAAACTCAAAAAACAAAAAACAAACCCTATATACAGTATCTCACATAATTTAGTACACTTTTCACATTTTTGCAAATATTTTATTACCGTATTTATCGGGGTATACCACGCACCAGCCTATAACACGCACCCTCATTTTACCAAGGATATTTGGGTAAAAAAAGTTTTTTACCCAAATATCCATGGTAAAATGCGGGTGCGTGTGTGCGCGTGTATACCCAGATACATCCCCAGGAAAGGCAGGGGGAGAGAGGCCGTCGCTGCCCGCTTCTCTCCCCCTGCCTTTCCTGGGATCTAGAGCCCTGCTGCCGGCCCTTCTCTCCCCCTGGATATCGGCGCCGCTGCCCGTTCTGTCCCCCTGACTATCGGTACCGGCACCCCATTGCCGGCGCCGATAGCCAGGGGGAGAGAAGCGGCGCCGACAGCCAGGGGGAGAGAAGGGGCAGCGGCACCCATTGCTAGTGCCGCTGCCCCGTTGCCTCCCCCCATCCCCTGTGGCATAATTACCTGGGTCGGGTCCGCGCTGCTGCAGGCCTCCGGTGTGCGTCCCCTGCGTCGTTGCTATGCACGGCGCACTGACGTCATGCGCCATGCAGCACATAGCAACGACGAAGGGGACGCACGCCGGAGGCCTGCAGCAGCGCATACCAGACCCAGGTAATTATGCCACCGGGGATGGGGGGAAGCAACGGGGCAGCGGCGCCGGCAATGGGTGCCGCTGCCCCTTCTCTCCCCCTGGCTGTCGGCGCCGCTTCTCTCCCCCTGGCTATCGGCGCCGGCAATGGGACGCCGGTACCGATAGTCAGGGGGACAGAACGGGCAGCGGCGCCGATATCCAGGGGGAGAGAAGGGCCGGCAGCAGGGCTCTAGACCCCAGGAAAGGCAGGGGGAGAGAAGCGGGCAGTGACGGCATCTCTCCCCCTGCCTTTCCTGGGGGTGTATCGGCGTATAACACGCACATAGACTTTAGGCTAAAAATTTTAGCCTAAAAAGTGCGTGTTCTACGTCGATAAATACGGTATATATTTTCATATGACAACACTGAAGAAATGACACTCTGCTACAATGTAAAGTAGTCAGTGCACAGACTGTATAACAGTGTTTAACCCCTTAGGACCAAGCCCATTTTGACCTGAAAGGACATCTGTACTGCATGAATTTTACATATTCCTGTGCCTGGGCAGTAAAAATAAACAAAACAAACTTTAACTCACCTTCCTACGTTACCCCGTTGCTCTGGTATCGGCCTCACAGTCCTCCTCTGCGATCCTCTTGCTGCTTCCTGGGGACGGGAACGTCACAGAGCCGTCAGCGTATCATCGGCTGCAGTGATGTCCCACCTCGGCCGGTGATAGCCGGCCAGAGCTCCTTACATGACAGTGTGCTCAGCCTATCACCAGCCAAGGCAGGACATAGCTGCGGCGATACGCTGACAAATTCATGCAGTACAGATGTCATTTAAGGACCAGGACAATTTTTTTTGTGTGTTTTTGTTTTTTTTCCTTCTTGCCTTCTAAAAATCCATAACATAGTAACATAGTTCATAAGGTTGAAAAATGACCAGAGTCCATCAAGTTCAACCTATATCCCTAATAGGTCCCTACTGAGTTGAGTTGATCCAGAGAAAGGCAAAAAACCCTCATACTAGAGGTAAAAATTCCTTCCTGACTACAAATATGGCAGTCAGAATAAATCCCTGGATCAACGTTCTGTCCCTATAAATCTAGTATACATAACCAGAGATGTTATTATTCTCCAAATATGCATCCAGACCCTTTTTCAACCCTTTTACAGAGTTCACCATGACCACCTCCTCTGGCAGAGAATTCCACAGTCTCACTGCTCTTACAGTAAAGAACCCCTGTCTGTGCTGGTGTAGAAACCTTCTTTCCTCAAGACGTAGAGGATGCCCCTTTGTTATAGATACAGTCCTGGGCATCAATAGATCATGGGAGAGATCTCTGTACTGTCCCCTGATATATTTATACATAGATATTAGGTCGCCCCAAACATTATTTTTTCTAAACTTAACCCCTTAAGGACCAAGGACGTACCGGTACGTCCTTGGTCCTGCTCTTCCGATATAACGCGGGGTTACACAGTAACCCCGCGTCATATCATGGCGGGCCCGGCGTCATAGTGAAGCCGGGACCCGCCTCTAATAGCGCGCAGCGCCGATCGCGGCGCCGCGCGATATTAACCCTTTAGCCGCGCGCTCAAAGCTGAGCCGCGCGGCTAAAAGTGAAAGTGAAAGTTCCCGGCTAGCTCAGTCGGGCTGTTCGGGATAGCCGCGGCTAATCGCGGCATCCCGAACAGCTGACAGGACAGCGGGAGGGCCCCTTCCTGCCTCCTCGCTGTCCGATCGCCGAATGACTGCTCAGTGCCTGAGATCCAGGCATGAGCAGTCATGCGGCAGAATCGTTGATCACTGGTTTCTTATGAGAAACCAGTGATCAACATAGAAGATCAGTGTGTGCAGTGTTATAGGTCCCTATGGGACCTATAACACTGCAAAAAAAAAGTGAAAAAAAAAGTGAATAAAGATCATTTAACTCCTCCCCTATTAAAAGTTTGAATCACCCCCCTTTTCCAATAAAAAAAAAAACACAGTGTAAATAAAAATAAAAATAAACATATGTGGTATCACCGCGTGCGGAAATGTCCGAATTATAAAAATATATCATTAATTAAACCGCTCGGTCAATGGCGTGCGCGCAAAAAAATTCCAAAGTCCAAAATAGTGCATTTTTGGTCACTTTTTATATCATTTAAAAATGAATAAAAAGTGATCAATAAGTCCTATCAATGCAAAAATGGTACCGTTAAAAACTTCAGATCACGGCGCAAAAAATGAGCCCTCATACCGCCCCATACACGGAAAAATAAAAAAGTTATAGGGGTCAGAAGATGACAATTTTAAACGTATTAATTTTCCTGCATGTAGTTATGATTTTTTCCAGAAGTCCGACAAAATCAAACCTATATAAGTAGGGTATCATTTTAATCGTATGGACCTACAGAATACATATCAGGTGTCATTTTTACCGAAAAATGTACTACGTAGAAACGGAAGCCCCCAAAAGTTACAAAACAGCGTTTTTTTTTCAATTTTGTCGCACAATGATTTTTTTTCCCGCTTCACCATAGATTTTTGGGCAAAATGACTGACGTCATTACAAAGTAGAATTGGTGGCGCAAAAAATAAGCCATCATATGGATTTTTAGGTGTAAATTTGAAAGAGTTATGATTTTTTAAAGGCAAGGAGCAAAAAACGAAAATGCAAAAACGGAAAAACCTCCGGTCCTTAAGGGGTTAATAACCCTAATTCTGATAATCTTTCTGGGTACTGTAGTCCTCCGATTAGCCGATTACTGTAGTCCTCTGGTAGCCTTTCTTTGAACCCTCTCCAGCTCCACTATATCTTTCTTGTACACTGGTGCCCAGTGCTGCAACCAGTATTCCATGTGTGGTCTGACTAGTGAATTGTACAGAGGTAGAATTATTTCCTTGTCGTGGGCATCTATGCCCCTATTGATGCACCCCATGATTTTATTTGCCTTGGCAGCAGCTGCCTGACACTGACACTACAGCTAAATTTACTGTTAACTAAGACTCCTAAGTCGTTTTCCATGTCAGTCGTCCCAAGTGTTCTCCCATTTAATACATAGTCCCAGCCCGAATTTTTCTTCCCCATATGCATTACCTTACATTTATCAGTGTTGAACCTCATCTGCCACTTCCCAGCCCAAACTTCCAACTATCCAGATCCATTTGTAACAGTGCACTGTTCTCTATAGTGTTTACCGCTTTACAGAGTTTAGTATCTTCTGCAAAGATTGCTACTTTACTATTCAACTCCTCTACAAGGCCATTAATAAATATATTAAATAGAACAGGACCCAAGACTGACCCCTGTGGTACCCCCACTAGTAAGAGTCACCCAATCAGAATAAGTACCATCAATAACCACCCTCTGTTTCCTATGACTGAGCCAGTTACTTACCCACTTGCACATTTTCCCCCAGCCCAATCCCTCTAATTTTCTGCACCAACCTTTTATGTGGAACCGTAGCAAATGCTTTGGAAAAATCCAGATATACCACATCCAGCGATTGTCCCAGGTCCTGTCTGGAGCTCACCTCCTCATAAAAGCTGATCAGGTTAGTTTGACAGGACCGATCCCTCATAAAGCCATGCTGATATGGGATCATACATATATTTTTATCAAGATACTCCAAAATAGCATCTCTTAGAAAACCCTCGAAAAGTTTACATACAACGGAGGTTAAACTAAAAGGTCTATAATTCCCGGGGTCACCTTTTAACCCCTTTTTAAATATTGGCACCACATTTGCCATGCGCCAGTCCTGGGGAACAGTCGCTGTCACTATAGAGTCCCTGAATATTAAAAATAGGGGTCTGTCTATTACATTACGTAATTCCTTTAGAACACGGGGGTGAATGCCATCTGGACCAGGTGATTTGTCTATTTTGATTTTTTGTTGGCGGCACAGTACTTCTTCCTGGGTTAGACAGGTGACCTGTACTGGGGTGTTTACCTTATCTCGCTGTATTTCACCTGGCATTTCATTTTCCTCTGTGAATACAGTGGAGAAGAATTTGTTTAATATATTTGCTTTTTCCTGATACCCGTTTATAATTTCTTCCTCATCATTTTTTTACTTTAATTTTTGACTTTTTTTTGCTATTTATATAGTTAAAGAACATATTGGAGTTAGTTTTACTTTCTTTGGCAATAAGTCTTTCTGTCTCTATTTTTGCGGTTTTTATCAGTTTTTTTTTATATATTTTAAATTTTTCTCTATAGCTTTTTAATGCTTCTTCACTGTTGTCCTGTTTTAGAAGTTGAAATGCTTTATTTTTGTCATTTATTGCCCCCCTAACATTTCTATTCATCCATATTGGTTTTCTTTTATTTCTGACCCTTTTATTCCCATAAGGTATATACATCTTACAGTGAGAATTTAAGATATTTTTAAAAGTCTCCCATTTAGTGTCAGTATTTTTCTTTTTGAGGACATTATCCCATTTTATATTGTTAAGGGCTTATCTGAGTTGATCAAACTTTGCCTTCCTAAAGTTGATTGTTTTTTTGGCCCCTCGAGAGATTCCCTTATTGAAGAACAATTTATAATGTTTATTATGATCACTATTTCCTAGGTGTCCTTCTACTTGAACATTAATTACTCTCTCAGGTACGTTGGTTAATATTAAGTCTAGTAGGGCACCCCCTCTGGTCGAGCCCTGCACCATTTGGGACAGATAATTGTCTTTAGCTATAGTCAGAAACCTGTTTCCTTTATGAGATTCACAGATCTCAGTTTCCCAGTTTATATCAAGATAGTTAAAGTGCCCCATTATTATCACATCATTTTGATTTGCTACCTTGTTTATTTGCCTCAATAATTGATCTTCTGCCTCTTCCATTATGTTTGGTGGCTAATAGCAAACCCCTATCAGCATCATTATTTCTACCAATAGTGACTCCACATTATCGTTTCCCTCCCGTATATCCTTCCGCACGGCAACTTTCAGACTGGACTTTACATACAGACAAACTCCTCCCCCTTTCTGTTTTGTCCGATTCTTCCTGAATAGACTATAACCCTGTATGTGGACCACCCAGTCACAGCTATCGTCCAACCAAGTCTCTGTTCTACCCACTATGTCATAATCCTCCTCAGAAATGTTCAACTCCAGTTCGTCAGTTTTATTGGACAGACTTCTGGCATTAGTCAACATGCAATTCGATGGTGTATGTTTTTTTTTTTTCCTATGATGCCTATCCCTATTAACTATTCTAACCCCTCCCTCCGCTCCACCCCCAGGTACATTATTAAGTCCCCTCCCCTCTGTCTACACTATCTTCCCACTCTATATTGCAGGTTCCCTCCCCCCCCAGTCCCTTGTTTAAACACTCCTCCACCCTTCTAGCCATCTTCTCCCCAAGCACAGCTGCACCCTCCCCATTGAGGTGCAGCCCATCCATACGGTAGAGCCGGTATCCGACAGCGAAGTCGGCCCAGTTCTCCTTGAACCCAAACCCCTCCTTCCTACACGCTTTTGTATTTCCATCAACAGGCCCATGTGAGGGCTTTTTTTTGCATGACCAATTATACTTTGTAATGACACCTCTCATTTTACCATAAAATGTATGACGAACCCAAAAAATTCTTTTTTCAGTGAGGAAATTTAAATGAAAATAAAAATTTTGCTAATTTTGGAGGGTTTTGTTTTTACACTGTGCACTTTACGGTAAAAATTGCATGTTTTCTTTATTCTGTGGGTCAATACAATTAAAATGATACCCATCTTTACATACTTTTCTATTATTGTACAGCTTTTTAAAAAATATCAAACTTTTTTTTTACAAAATCAGTATGTTTAAAAACGCCCTATTTTTACCACTTATAACTTTTTCCATTTTTCGGTAAATGGGGATTTGCGCCATGACCTGTAGTTTTTTTTAGTACATCATTGTGTATATGTGACCTTTTGATCGCTTTTTATAAATTTTTTTGTGAATGTGATGTGACTAAAAAGCTGCAATTTTGTACTTTTTTTTAATGTTTACGCCGTTCACTCTATGGGATCATTAACATTATATTTTGATATATAAGACATTTACGCATGTGGCGATATCAAATATGTTTAATTATTGTTTTTACACTTTTTAGGGGAAAAATGGGAAAAGAGATAATTAAAATTTTTATTGGGGGAAGATTTTTCAAATTTTTTTTTCCTTTTTTTCCTTTTTTTTTTTTTACTTATTATGTCCCCACAGAAGACTATTCATGGCAATCATC
Organism: Hyla sarda; assembly: GCF_029499605.1. Classification (NCBI taxonomy): domain Eukaryota; kingdom Metazoa; phylum Chordata; class Amphibia; order Anura; family Hylidae; genus Hyla; species Hyla sarda. The sequence goes on along the minus strand of NC_079189.1, from coordinate 371,955,484 downwards.
AGATATCAGATTACCAATATTGTTCAGTGCTATGCATATGCATAGCACTGACAGGCCTGGCGCCATGATAAGGCAGGACAAGTGGCCACTTTAGGGTGCACAGACTGCTCAGTCGAGGGGGGTGGAAAAATGGGTACTGCTTCGCTCTCTTAGGGTCTGTTCACACTGAGTAATTAACTGTCCTGTTCACACTGCGGAAATTCTGCTGGCGGAATTCCGACACTGAATTCCTTTCTGCTTGAAGAAAGAGCATGTTCATTCTTCAAGTGGAATGCGCAAGCAGAATCCAATAGAAGTTAATGGTAAAAAAAAAATTCTGCCCAACATGATTCCCAAGCGTAATTCAAACGGAATAAAAAAAAAGTAGAATTAAATAGCCTCCTCCTTCATTCCTCTTCATTTTTGCATTGAAATTCTGCTTGAATTCCACTTGATGGATATAATGACAGAAGGTAACAATTTTCTGACCAAAATTATTCCTCTTGAATTCCTCAGTGTTTAAGCACCCTCATAGAGAATTCTGTCTCTAGTGAAGGCTGGAAGACTGCTGGTGCCGTGGTGGCGGGCGGCAGCGCTGCGCATCATAAGCAGGAGGCGGGACACCACAGAGGACATGGTAGGCAACACAGATGTGTCAGGGGGCCGGGCGGCAGCACTGCACATCATAAGATGCCTTTGACAGTGGGAGAAGACTGTGGGAGTGAAGCTGGAGAGGACACAAGTCAATTAAATTACCTGCCGATGCCGCTCTGCCTGAACTCTGGAGGACTGCACAGCAAGCAGGGCCAGGCCGTCAGTAGACCAGGCTGTCTCCCTGCCTTACTAAAATACTCTGGAGCCACAGCCTGAGGCTGCTGCCTTAAAGGAGATATCCAATGCTGAAAAACGTATCCCCTATCCTAAGTATAGGGGATAAGTTTCATATCCCGGGGGGCCCAACCAGTGGGGCCCCTCGCGACCTCCTGTACAGGGCCCCGGCAGCCTGCAGAAAGGGGGCGTGTTGACCACCACATGAAGCGGCGGCTGACACACCCCTCAATACAACTCTGTGGCAGAGCCGGAGCGCTATCTGGCCAGCGAGCCGTGGCCCCGTACAGGAGATCACGGGGGCCCCAGCGGACACATGGACAGTTAACACATAGACAGAGGGAAGACACAGCCGCTGAGGAGGCCGCAGAGCAGGGATGTGAGTTACTATCTCCTTTCCTAATCTTATATTTTTCTCTTCATGGAGGAGGAGGCTCTTGTAATCCACAGAGCTGTGAGGTAAAATCATCATGGCCCAGGACAAGATTTCATTTCTGGCTGCTCTGTTCTTATCAGGAAGGTTTATTTATTACATTTTTCCTGTCTGTAGAACACATATGGAGGGAACAGGTTGGCTACAGGCTGTATATAGTATATACCAGTGTTTCCCATTAAGGGAGTCTTTAGCTGTTGGAAAAATACAAATCACAGCATGCTTTTACAGCCTTTGACTGTCTGGACATGCTGGGAGTTTTAGTTTTGCAACAGCTGGAGGCTCCCCGTTTGGTAAACAGTTATATACTGCACTATATACAGGCTGCAGCGTACCTGCTCTCTCCATATGTGTTCAGCAGACAGGAAAAATCAAGCTAAAGCTGGCCTGGCCACATGCATGGTGTGCATAGGTATATAATATATGTCTCTAAATTTAATGCTCCCTGCATGTGGCCACAGAAATTTTTTACCTGACCCCCAGGCATCTATTTCCCCATAAGTGGCGGTCGGCCGGGTAGCTCTGGCAAGTGGGCGGCCGACTGATACTGTAGATGGTGGATCACTTAAAATGAATGGCGGCCCAGTGCACACTCTCTCCCGCTCTGGGGCATGTCAGAGGACGTACCACATGCTCATAAAGTGGCAGAGCTGTCTAAAAGTGACTGCTGGTGGCTGCAGCCCTAATGTGAGAGGGGCTGGGCCTTGTTCATTTGGTCGTACGGGGCCTTGAGCAAAATCTCCAGGATTGCCAATATTAAGCCTCCCTTGCTAAACCCTTACATTAATATGAGTCTGGCTGGTCTCTACATAGATAATGGCAGGATAAGTAATGTAATGTATGTTCACAGTGATCTCACCAGCAGAATAGTGAGTACAGTTCTGGAGTATAATACATAATATAACTCCGGATCAGTACAGGATAGATAATGTAATGTAAGTACACAGTGAGGGTATGTTCACATGGGAAAATGAGGTCACTGTGTACATATATTACATTACTTATCCTGTACTGACCCAGAGGTATATCATGTGTTATACTCCAGAGATGTACTCACTATTCTGCTGGTGAGGTCACTGTGTACATACATTACATTACTTATCCTGTACTGGCCCAGAGTTATATCATGTGTTATACTCCAGATCTGTACTCACTATTCTGCTGGTGAGGTCACTGTGTATATACATTACATTACTTATCCTGTACTGACCCAGAGTTATATCATGTGTTTTACTCCAGAGCTGTACTCACTATTCTGCTGGTGAGGTCTCTGTGTACATACATTACATTACTTATCCCGTACTGATCCTGAGTTATATCCTATATTATACTCCAGAGCTGTACTCACTATTCTGCTGGTGGGATCATTGTGTACATTACATTACATATCTTGTACTGATTCAGAGGTATATCATGTATTATACTCCAGAGCTGCACTCGCTATTCTGCTGGAGAAGCCACTGGGTACATGTGCTAAACTGTGGTCTGCTGTGCTGTTACAATCTGCTCCACTGAACTTTGGCTGGCAGAGCTGCCACTGACATAACAAGGAAGGTGATAGAGACTGCCACGAGCAAAGATTTAGAGGTACCACTATTAGATCTGTTAGAACTGTAACTTTGTTGTAGAATAGTGTGACGCTCAGGACATTGCTGCTATACATTGACGGCACTGACTAAACAGTATGATGGTAATATATATGGTGATAGTGTTCCTCCTTGTATACTGGTATTATTGGTTATATTGGTCTCAGTATACAGGATTTGTCCAGTAACAGTATGATGGTAATACTGTATATATGGTTATAACATTTCTCCTTGTATACTGGTATTATTGGTAATATTGGTCAGTATACAGAATACTGAGGCTGTTGGGGGGAGGGGTGGCATCAAAATGGAGCTTCACTTGTGTAGGCAGAAATCCTTGCACAGGCCCTGAGCACTGCTGGAAGGCAGATCAGTGCAGAAGACCCCGGGAAGGCGGTGGAGGCATGTGAAGGAACCACCATCCGCCACCTTAGATGATCTGATCCCTGTGGCAGCGCCGCGGGCGATCAATTCAGAGATTTCAAGTGCCTCACTGCCGCAGATGTTATGATCTGTATTCATCACAGCATCTGAGGGGTTAATGGCAGACATCAGCGCGATAATTAATGTCCGCCATTACCGGTGGGTCCCCGGCTGCTGATAGCAGCCAGGCCCTGTCGTGTATGATGTGAGCACCACTACAATGCTCGCGGTCATGCACAGGACATAAATGTACATCCTGGTGCGCGAAGTACTTCCGCACCAGCATGTACATTTACGTCCTGTGTTGTTACCAAGTGGAGTACCCTTTTAATCCCTTAAGGACCGAGCTTTTTTTCCGATTTTGCACTTTCGTTGTTTCTGCTTTACCTTTTAAAAACCATAACCCTTTACATTTTGCACCTAAAAATCCATATGATGGATTATTTTTTGAGCCACCAATTCTACTTTGTAATGACATCAGTCATTTTACCCAAATATCTACATTAAATTAAAAATCATTGGATTTTCAATAGGATTCAGGTCTGGAGACATGCTTGGTCAGTCCACCACCTTTACCCTCAGCTTTTTTAGCCAGGCTGTGGTGGTCTTGGAGGTGTGTTTAGAGTTTTTATTATGTTAGAAAACTGCCCTGCAGCCCAGTCTCCATAAATCTTCTTCAATATGTCACAGTACATGTTGGCATTCATGGTTCCCTCAATGAATTGTAGCTCCCCAGTGGCAGCAGCACTCATGGCATTCCATCTATGATGGTTAACTGTAGGCAAGACAAACTTGTCTTTGTACTCCTCACCTGGTTGCCCCCCACACAAGCTTGACACCATCTGAGTCAAATAAGTTTATTTTGGTCTTATTGCACCACAGGACATGGTTTCAGTAATCCATGTCCTTAGTCTGCTTGTCTTCGGCAAACGGTTTGCAGGCTTTCTTGTTCTTCATCTTTAGAACAGGCATGTAGACCAATTTCATGCAGTGTGAGGCGTATGGTCTGAGCACTGACAGGCCTAATCCCTCCCACAACTTTAACTTCTGTAGCAATGCTGTCAGCACTCATATGTCTGTTTATTTGTGCATTCATTTTTTTGTGAGTGGAGCCTGTCCTGTGAAACCTCTGTATGGTCTTTCCCACTGTTCTGCAGCTCAGTTTCAGGATCTTGGCAATCCTCTTATAGCCTTATAGCATCTTTATGTAAAGCAAAAATAATTTTTTTAGATCCTCAGTTCTTTGCCATGAGGTGCATGTTGAACTTCCAGTGATCATTATTAGAGAGGATGAGAGCGATAACACCCCATTCAAGACACCTGAACCCCATTCACACCCAGGGGCATACCTAGAGAATTTGGCACCCGGGGCGGACCCTTTGTTTGGCACCCCCCGCCCACCACACACACGCACCCCCCTTAATTACACCCCCTCCCTCCCCTCCCCCCAGGTGCGGACTGACAACACTGGACAACGGACCAAAAATAAAGGCAAGGGCCCCTGCTTGGCTCTGCAGCTCGTCAATCTCCTGCCACGCTCCTATTCCACCCAAATCCCACACACAATAAATAAAAATGTACATATGTAAGAAACACTTTAACGTAGGTAAATTTCCATGACCAATAATACTGGTATACAAGGAGTAAATATATACCACCACTCAATAACTGGATAATACCGCCATAATGTACTGAATAAAACCACTATATACAGACCAGTATACTATAAGGAATCTGTATACAATATAAGTGATTATATACAGGACCATATGGCGGTAGATATCAGCTGTACACAGGATGTGTATACCATATAAGTGATTACAGTTACATTTTGGGACTCACAATTACGTCTTTTCTGATCAGTGGCGTCCTCTTTCCTTTTCTTCTCTGTCCGGATAAGACATCTGCAGGGAAAACATGTCAGACTCTGCATATATTCAGTGCCCTCCCATCCTCTACAATCTTCCCATCTATAGGCCCACAAACTATAATATGCCCTCCTTGGTGTCCTGCACAGTAAAAGGGCAGGTAGGTAGCCAGGAAACCCCCTCTTTCCCATAGGTAAATGCAAAGTTACACCCCCCCCCTCTTTCCCATAGATATATGCAGAGTTACACTCCCCCCCCTCTTTCCTATAGGTATATGCAGAGCTACCCTCCCCCCTCTTTACTATAGGTATATGCAGAGTTACACTATATGGGGAAGGGGGAGTGTAGCTCTGCATATACATATGGGAAAGAGGGGGGGGGGGGTGTAGCTCTGCATATACCTATACAGAGCTACACCCCATCCTCTATACATCTATATAATAATAAAATAATAAATGTAAAAAAAAGTGGTTCTGTTTCACAGTGATCTCACCAGCAGAATAGTGAGTACAGCTCTAGAGTATAATACAATACTCTGGGTCCTAAGGCAGTGTTTGCCAACCCAGGCGCCTCCAGCTATTTAAAACTACAACTCCCAGCATGCCTAGACAGCCAAAGGCTCTCCGGGCATGCTGGCAGTTGTACTTTTGCAACAGCTGGAGGCTCCCTGGTTGGGAAACACTGGGTTAGGCCTTAAGGCAGTGTTTGCCAACCCCGGCGCCTCCAGCTGTTGCAAAACTACAACTGCCAGCATGCACGGAGAGCCTTCGGCTGTCCGGGCATGCTGGCAGTTGTAGTTTTTCAACAGCTGGAGGTACCCTGGTTGGGAAACACTGGCTTAGGCCCTAAGGCAGTGTTTGCCAATCTGGGTGCCTCCAGCTGTTGCAAAACTACAACTCACAGCATGCCCGGACAGCCAAAGGGGTTGAAGGGGGGAGGTAGAAGGGGGGCAGGCAGGTGGGGGGGTTACCTATATGGTGGTGGGTGATGGAAGGGAGGCCATGCAGGTGGGGAGCTGGTTACCTGTACGGCCACAGTAGAGGGAGGCCTGGCGCTGCAACATTCTGCTGGAGGGCGCACGCTCATCTCCAGCGCGCTCCTCTCTGCCGGCACCGCGTCTCACGCGTCATCACTGACGTGATGACGCTTCTCCTAGGCAGCCACAGCGGCTCTGTAGGGCCGCAGGCTGCCTGGGAGGTAAGGAAAGGGGGGGAGGGGGGGGGTTTGCGGGCGGACACAGAGCACGGGCGGCGGCAAAGTGTTAAAAAAAAAATTTATTTTGCGGTGGCGGGTCAGTCCGCCCCTGGAACCCCCCTTGAGAGTGGCACCTGGGACGGGCCGCCCCCCGCGCCCCCCCCCCCCCAGGTACGCCTCACACCTGAGACTTTTAACACTAGCAAACCTCATGACACTGGGGAGGGAAAATGGCTAATTGGGCTCAATTTGGACACTTCTACTTAGGGGTGTATTCACTTTTGTTACCAAGATTTAGACATTAATGGCTGTGTATTGAGTTATTTTGATAGGACACAACATTAAACACTGTTGTACAGGCTGCACACTCAATATTTAGCCTTTTAGCAGTGTGTCATTTCTTTAGGGTCGCCACATGAAAAGATAAAATATTCACAGAAATGTGAGAGGTGTACTCACTTATGTGAGATACTGTAAATTTTGCTGTAATTTTGCTATTAACTGGCGCCATTAAAAAGTACAACTTGTTTTGCAAAAATCTAGCTATGTTGACAAAAAAAGTAAAAAAAAAACTATAACTCTTAGAATACAACAATAGAAATATGGCGAAAACTGTTTGGGCAATAAGGCCCAAATTGGTTTGGTCACCAAGGGTTTAATAAAGATGTAGACCATTAACCTGGTAAATACGGAACAGGCACTAAGTAATGCAAGTATTTGTCTTGTACCTTAGTAAATGGGCTTCTGATGTCAAGGTTTGTGTACACTAGCAGCTGGAATATTTCTGCCAAATGTACTTTACCTGCAATGAATGTTCTATAACGTAGGAAGATAAAACTGGAGGTTATCAGTGATTCACCTATACTTAAAGAAGATTGCTTTTGTGTGTTGTAATTTATCTAGTTGGCAAAAGTAGTCTTAAACCTTTCATTGAAACACTGCCACGACAGCCAGGATGTAAGTATTGTTGTGCGTACTTGCTTCAAGGATGTGGACACAGATTTGGAAATGTGTCATTTGTTTAATTCCTTCCCATGTTCCATCATACAGTTACATCAGAGGTGTGGTGGGTAACATGGAGTGGGCTCGGGAGCTGAGCTGCACATTACGGCAGACATTTGCCCTGGCTGCTGTTAGCAGAGGCCGCTCTGATCCTAAAAGTATTACTCCCTAGATTCTCAATCAATAGCAAAGATGCCATCGAGGTGATTAGATGCCAGATGCTGGTCTCATCCCCAATCAGTACTCAAGCAACGCAAACACGGTGTTCTGAACGGTTGTCATAGAATCCAGTTGCCATTATGGGATTCTACCCTGCTGTAGGTGGCGTGTGAGAGGAGATCTTAAAAATTATAGTTCACTATAATACATTGAAATTTGTAAAGGGAACTAGTAATTGCTTAGTCAGGTTCCCTAAGAGGACTGAAAATGTATTAATATTATTGTGGATTTTTTTGCTCACTCTGCCTATCAAAAATCATGGATTAAAAGTAATTAAAAAAATCACATGCACCTCAAAATTCTACCAATAAAATCTACAGCTCACCCCACAAAAAAGACCCATTTGTAAACAGAAAGATAAAAAGTTATGTAGGTCAGAATGTGGCAATGCAAAGCAATTTCCTCCAAAGCAAGTATATTTTTTTTTGTAATGTAAAACATAGTAAAAATTATATAAATTGTTACTGTACTTTCCTGCAGAATAAATGTAAAGTGTTTCTGTTACTGAAAATAAAAAAAATTTTGACATGTCACAGAGAAATGTTGCAGCATTTAAGGTGTTAATGGCTCTCATTAGTGTGATCGCTGATGTCAGTCTTCAGCTGTGAGTCACTCATGGTCTATCAAGCTCATGTGCTCGCTTCATAGACTTACCGCACAATGAAACGTACATGTACGCAGCTGGGCACCAAATACCAGTCGGCAGTGCTGTGCATGTCACATGTTGCCAGGGGGGTAAGGATTAAACAATCTGCTTACATTTTCTCTCCGGTTACAAAATCCTGCCCAGATATATCAGAATACATTACCAGAGAAATTGGGTGACTAGTGCTATAGCACACAGGAAGCAGCGTTTGAAACTTGTTTGGTGAATTGTGGAAGGGCAGATCAAAATGGATTTTAAATGGTAAGAGTTGATGGGGAGTGTTTATCATGCGTAAATCAAGTTATTTTTTATCCCTTGTCTGGGCATAAATCATCTGTACTTCCCAGAAGTTTCAAAGAGGTGCGCGTTCTATATATATATATATATATATATAGCAAAGTATCTTAGATGTAGACAAATTTTTAATTGTGGTACAGGCTGACGTGAGATTGCGCAAAAATGTAGCTAAATTTAAAAAAAACTGCATTTGATAAATCACCAACCACTGCAAAAGCTTACCATACCACACTACATTCAAGTTGTTTACTTAAATGAGTCTAAATGAGTTACACAAAAAGTTTGCGACTTTTTTACCCATTATGCAAAATGCTAAAATTTACCACCAACAAAACTGTAAAACCAATGATAAATTCCCCACTTCTTTATCTTCTGTATCTCAATGGCAAAGTAAAGCCTTGTGCTCAGGTTCCGGCCAGGATTCAGGGTTAGCAAATCAAATCCCCTGTTTTGCATTTAATCCATTTAATTTGTAAATTTAATTTGTAAATCAAATATTTCATTTAGTATTACGAAAAAATATGTGTTTTTTTCATATTTCAAACTTTATTAGCGTACAAAATATAACGGGAAGGGGTACAGAAAAAAAAAGCAGGGAGGGATGGGGCAAGGGTAAGACATACACAGTAGGTAACAAATGTGTGATATCCATGGAATGAGAAGAGGAAGAATAAAACAATGCAGCCAGTCCCAGCGCAAGGTAGAGATAGGTAAAAAGATCTCGACAGGGAGATAAGAGCGGACAAATAACTTCCTAAAACAAAGACAAAGCTCAAAAATCAAATGGAGAGAACCAAAGGTATTCTGCTTTACAGAGGAGAAATAAGTTTATGTTCATTTTAGCAGAGAAAGGTAAAAATCTGGGGATATTCTTCTTCTCTGGAAAGAGAGATGATTCTTTATTGTATCTCAATGGCAAAGTAAAGCCTTGTGCTCAGGTTCCGGCCAGGATTCAGGGTTAGCAAATCAAATCCCCTGTTTTGCATTTAATCCAGTCATTGATCTATGGAACATAGTGGGAGAATTTCAGCCAGAATGTTGGACCACTCTTCCTTTGCAAACTGCTCCAGGTCTCTCTTATTGGAAGGGCGCCTTTTCCCAACAGCAATTTTAAGATCTCTCCACAGGTGTTCAATGGGATTTAGATCTGGACTCATTGCTGGCCACTTCAGAACTCTCCAGCACTTTGTTGCCATCCATTTCTGGGTGCTTTTCGACATTTCTTTGGGGTCATTATCCTTCTGGAAGACCCAAGATCACGGATGCAAACCCAGCTTTCTGACACAGGGCTTTACAGTGCGACCCAAAATCCATTGGTAATCCTCAGATTTCATGATGCCTTGCACACATTCAAGGCACCCAGTGCCAGAGGTAGCAAAACAATCCCAAAACATCATTGAACCTCCACCATATTTCACTGTAGGTATTGTGTTCTTTCCTCATTCCGTTTTCGGTAAACAGTAGAATGATGTGCTTTACCAAAAAGCTCAATCTTGGTCTCATCTATCCACAAGACATTTTCCCAGAAGGATTTTGGCTTACTCAAGTTCATTTTGGCAAAATGTAGTCTTGCTTTTTTATGTTTCTGTGTCAGCAGTAGGATCCTCCTGGGTCTCCTGCCATAATGCTTCATTTCATTAAAATTTTGACGAATAGTTCGCGCTGACACCGATGCTCCCTGAGCCTGCTGGACAGCTTGAATATCTTTGGAACTTGTTTGGGGCTGCTTATCCACCATCCGGACTATCCTGTGTTGACACCTTTCATCAATTTTTCTCTTCCGTCCATGCCCAGGGAGATTAGCTACAGTGCCATGGGTTGCAAACTTCTTTATAATGTAGCGCACTGTGGACAAAGGCAAATCTAGATCTCTGGAGATGGACTTGTAACCTTGAGATTGTTGATATTTTTCCACAATTTTGGTTCTTAATTCGTCAGACAGTTCTCTTCTCCTCTTTCTGTTGTCCATGCTTAGTGTGGCACACACAGACACACACTGCAAAGACTAAGTGAACTGCTCTCCTTTCTATCTGCTTTCAGGTGTGATTTTTATATTGCCCACACCTGTTACTTGCCCCAGGTGAGTTTAAAGGAGCATCACATTCTTGAAACAATATTATTTTTCCACAATTTCGCAAAGGGTATCAATAATTTTGTCCACGCCATTTTTGGAGTTTGGTGTGACATTATGTTCAATTAGCTTTTTTTCCTCCCTTTTTTGGTTTAGTTCCAATACACACAAAGGGAATAAACATGTGTATAGCAAAACATGTGTTACTGAAATCCTATTCTGTGTGAAATACTTCATTTTTTTGAGAAATGTCAAGGGTGCCAACATTCACAGCCAACATACATATCCTATTTATTCCAACATTCTTATATTCCTTATTTTAGTCTACTATATTTATTTGTCTTTATATAGCCCAATACAACCCATATTCTCAAACTTTCCAGTTTTGAATTCGTTATCCACCTTTTTGTTGCTACCTGCTCTCTGTGACATCACTCTTCGAAAGGTAATTGCTAATGTTTAGAACCTGCTAAGGTTTGGAGCTGATAAATACACTGAGATGGATTAATGACATATACTATTCTTTAACTTCCCTGAGGAAGGTCCCTAAGGCGGGACTTAAACGCGTTTGCTATCAGCCATAATACCACAAGGACGCCAGCCAAATTCCTTTTCATTTTACCCACATTTTCCACAAGCCACCCGGATGCAAGGTCAGCAGGAACCCCGCTATTCATCACCACTACCACCACCTCTGCTATTCATCACTGTTATCCATCACCACTGCTACCTCCAAAAACATCTAGGTCGGTCTGCACCGCACCTAGGATCCACGTACAAGAACCAGGAGGTTTGCAGAAACACAGGAGAAGAACAGTGTTACCAGCGCTGCAGTGCTCCGTGTCACTGTGAGTATTAGGTCTGCTCCAGCGCGCTGTTCTCAACACAGCCGGCAGCAAGAACCAGGGGACCTGCGTAGGATCGGGTGACCGATATCATCTTACTATACTACGTGCTGTAGTGACTTATTACTGTTATTATTATTTTTTTTATAATTTTACTGAGGAAGTTCAGATTTTATTTTATTTTACACATGGAAATTTTTTGAATATTTGATCACTGCATTTTTATTTCACTCTCTGACAAGGGTCCTGTCAGTTGAGATAGCATATGCATTTTTATACATATACTAATAAATTTCATCTTGTTTAATTATTACGTGTGCCTTATATTTATAGACTTTGAGTGCTAGTTTCTTACCATTTTACTTTTACACTTACAGTTTAGTGTCTCACTAGCTGCTCGGTCTCCACATTGTTTTGTCAGGATCAGAGAGCCATCCAGCTTCTCCTTTCTTTTTGCATCTATTTTTCTAATACGAATACCAGAAGCAAGATACAAACTTGGTGAATTATTTTGCTGCGGATCCCAATGGGCAGCAAATTAGTGAAATTCAAATAAGGTGATAATTTTCCTCACTTCCTGCCATGGGCTTAAACTTTACTTTATATGAAATTTCCAAGTGTGCTACTCAGTTCAGCTGTTTGTAAGGGGAAGAGGAAGACACAGCTGCTCATAAAGAGTTAAAATGCTAGAGAGGGCCTTAGCTGCTTGTAAAGAGTTGACCTGAGTATCTTACTACATAAGCATAGCCCACCTACAGTAGCCACACCATACTGAAAGCTGTGATTTTGAGGTTTTCCCTCTGTCCTTGCTGCTTGTAGCCTTCTCCTTCTGCTCCTTTCACATGAATCCTTTTTTATTTTGCTGCTAATATAATACCATCCAGCATGAAGTAAAATAGCAGAATAGTTGTCTCCTGTGTTTAAAATCTACCACCTCCCCATCATGGACTCTTTGAACTTAAGGCCATTTTACACAGGCTGATTATCAGGCAAATATGCATTCATAGGAACATTTATTATTTATAATTGGCCCATGTAAAAGGACCAGCAGTTAACCAACAAATAAGAATATGCTAATCCATTGGCTAACATTGCCCTGTGATGTGTAACCAACAATGTTTAGGAGCACGCAGCTCAGCCTGCAATCGATCATTCAAGTCATGTGGAGGCTCACTAAATGGGCCAGCACTTTATTGGTAATTTGGAAAGGAAATGCTGTAGTTTTTTTAATTATATATTTCAGATAATTTTTACATTTTAGTCTTCTGTTAATTTATCAGGTTTCCCGAAAGGTGATAGGGATTTGATAGGTCCTTCTAAAAGAATGCCTATCACAAACTAAACTGTCTCTAATCGCCCCTCCACCTGTCCCTGAGTTTCACTGACACTATCCCTGCGCTTATTGTGTTTTAAAAAACCCTACTTCTACCTATTTTCATATCTTCCTTATTGCTCATTCTGCCAGCCAAGAGTGAGGGAGGAAGGGGGAGGGACCCGGCAGGCACAACGTCATGTGAAGCCTTCCTGGGCTCATATCTGCCATTCTTCCTCTATGCAGAGCGTAGTGCTACACTGACTTGGCCAGCACGCGTAGGCTCTCCTAAGGGGCTCTCCTAAGGGGGCCGGGACTGATGATACAACTGGCCTTACAAGTCGGGAGCTTGCCTTGCTGTGCTACGAGCACAGTGCTCCCTCCCTTCTGTGCTCGTCACGTGTCCTGGCTGCACTAGGAGATTTCAGACTCATGCCAGACTGGCATGAGTCCGAAATCTATAAAAGACTTGCTGCCAGGACAGCTAGTGGTCATCTTTTGCTGCTAGGACCCCTTGCTGCCAGGACCCCTAGTGGTCATCTTTTCAATGTACAAATAGAAATAGAAAGCAAGATATTTTTTAAACACATGCAATTGGAAAATTGTTCAGAATAACTTTAATCTATAAAATATTTAAAAAAATTGATGAAAGGTATTAAAGACATTCTGTACAAATTATTTTAAAAGATACCTTCATAATGGTTGAGGCAATTGTTACACAGAGCCTTAAATACTCATTCTTCATACAACCATAAATTGTATTACTTTTCAGGCTGCCTTCTGCTATCATTAGTGGGGGGCAGAGATATACATATTAGGGAACTGCTATTTAAAACATCTGTACCTGTCCAAAGGTCATATAAGAAAATATGAAAATAATAATGAGGGAAGTTTCGCTCTTGCATACCAGTATATGCTTTACCACAGCTTTATGGGAAACATCTGACTGCACATGGCTTCCACCAGGAATCTGGTGATAATAGCTGACTGCTGGAGATGACAGAAGCAGGACCCCTGATGATTAGCTGGTCACTTCACTGGTTTATGAGATTACCCCCTGTAAAGGGTTATTTGTATCTTATATAGTGATGGAAAAGATTTTAGCTGCAGATCCTTTCCCTGTAGTTGTGAGGTAGGGTCTCCATGCATTAGTCTGGTTTATCCAGCACATCCCACAGATCCTCAATTAGATTGATATCTGTAGAATTTGGTGGTCAAGTGAACACCTTAAACTCTTTGGGGGAGATTTATCAAAACCTGTGCAGAGGAAAAGTTTACCAGTTGCTCATAGCAACCAATCTGATTGCTTCTTTCAGTTCTCAGAGGCCCCTTTCGAAAATTAAAGAAGCGATCTTGTTGCTATGGGCAACTGGGCAAGTTTTCCTCTGCAAGGTTTTGACCAATCTCCCTCTTTTTGTTCCCTAAAGGGGATGTCCAGGAATAGATACTCACAGCTAATTTCTTCCAAAAACAGCACAACCCATGTCCTCAGGTTGTGCGTAGTATTGCAACTCAGTTCCATTGAAGTGGCTGGAGCCAAGTTACCACAAACAAACTAAGAACAGGGGTGGGGCTGTTTTGAGAAGAAATTAGCTCTTGTATTCTATTCCTGGACAACCCCTTTTACCCAAGTGGCTGCCTGAAGGTGTCCACTGCCATTAAAGAAAACCAATGCTATGAAGGGTTGTACTTGGTCTGCAACAATGTTAATGCAATACAGCTATATAAAAAATGTAAAGCAGAGCCCCTCCTAGGGTGATATTTTTAGGAATAAGTACAGGTAGTTTACATTGGCATATAAGGCCCTTTTAGAGTACTGCTCACCTTGGTCAGTAATGTGAAAGCCATAACTGTGAACTGTGAATTTGGTATCTCAGAGCGCAGCCACCACAGGTGTCCATAGAAAATCAACATGGTCAGAAGATGCAGCAAAGTGAAAAATAACCCTGTGTCTGAGTCACAAACTTTTGTGTCTGGACCCAAAGGGACACTTTTGACTGTGCTTTATTCATAAACCATTCATGACACCCCCTTTATCAGCTGCATAGGAATCAAGTGGATATAGATCCAGAAAACAGGACTTTACCAGGCGCTTCTCCTCAAAGGAATGACACCCCAAACCACACTTGCTGGATTCAGGGACAGTCAAATTTATTAGGTGCAACAGAGTTTCGAGTCTGAGCAGGACTCTTAGTCAGGCATAATGATTTCAGACATAGACAATGTTTATATAAGGCCCTGAGGTAATCACTACCGGGTCAAAGGGTCATGACATTACATGACAGTAAAAAACAGCAGGGCTAGGCAAACTTAAAATAATCACATAAAAACTGTGATAAAAATGCCTAAAAGATAGGCATCTATCTATAATACAATAGAATACAGCACAGCAACATTTTATGCAATATGTGTGACTTGTCAACGTAGTAGTGGTTTATGAATGAAACCCGAAATGAGGCTAGTGAGTAACTGTCAGGCTGATGTGTGTGGATATCAGCTCTGTGCACTGCAGACGTCAGAGCTCTGCTAACCAGAACGCCCGTGTCTCTACAGCACATGAAACAGGAGAAACTTTACAGCTCGCTCCTGTAATGAAAGCGGGGAGTGCTGACGCGATCAGTGAGTCCGCTGGCAAGGGAGGGATGACGTGTGGTTACAAACAAACAGCAAATGAACCTGGTAACACCATAATGAGAAACACTCCCAAAACTCCAGAGAAAACTACAAAGAAACTGGACAACACAAAATTTAGGAATACTCCCAACTCCCTATTCCTTCAGGCAAGTCGGGGGCTTACAGAGCCTTAAACCAAAAATGTAGGGGAGGATTCGAGGGAAGAAAACCACTATCTGATGTGATCCCATGTACACTAGAAAAGGGACCTCTTACCCAACTTATAGATCTGAATCTCTCAATCCATGAGGCCATAACACCACCCAGGGACCACCAAGACTGAAGTACCATCCAGGAAAACTTAGTTATCATTGATAACACTAAAAACACAGGTTGTCTTGTCCCTTTCCTGAGTCACAGTGGACATGGTACCCAAGACCATGAAGACTCCCGGACCATACAGGGTGAAGAAATTCCATCGGATCCATTCGAACATCAACTGTGTCAATCTTTTTGAACATCCGGGCCAGGACACCGAGATAACCACTCTAAATGACACCGCAGCCACTGCAGCTAGCCTATCGCAGAGGGATTTTTGGGGGTCTGTCCCCAGGAAACCCTCCAGGATCCCGGAAATGTTCCTCCCACAAAGGAGCAAAAGAAATATTGGAGAGGTCGAGGGAAAAGAGGAGGAAAAATTAAAAAGAGAAAGACTAATGTGTCCCCATATGGACCAGATCTGACTGAAACCAATAGTACACCAGGTATGAAAATATTCAACCTCTCCAAACAGGACCTAAATCCATACGAAATATCACTACTCCAAAAGGGCCTATCCTTCTGCCCATCTCAAGGAGACGAGTTTCAACTATTTCTTGACTTTAACAAGTTCATACGTAAGCTTACTCTTAAGAGGTTCTTTCACACTAGAACTGGTAGCAACAGCACATGTACCTTGGAGCATGTTACGGATAATATGAGGCACCAACCTGTTAAACCGGTATCCACATTCTACCCTATTCATACACAAGGACCACACATACAGGTCTTCTATGAACTGGTAAATTAAGAATTCAAACAATTGAATAAGATCAAACGAGGAAAACAGGTGAACAATATAACTCAAAAAGAGAAAACCACCCTTAAGAGTCTAAAGGACAGCCAGAACATAGTTATTCGACCTGCAGACAAAGATGGGCGAGTCGTGATACTGGACCACGAATACTATGAGGAAGAGGCAGACCATATCCTGTCAAACAAAGAATTCTATAAACGAATTCTGGAAGACCCGCTTAAGATGATTCATGAAAAATATCAAGCCCTGGTCACAGCATGATCAACAGATGGGATACTGGATAAAAATGAGGAGAAGTTCTTACTTATCAACCACAGCAATAAACCGTACTTTTATTTTCTTCCCAAAATACATAAATCCATCAGTCACCCACCTGACCGCCCCATCATTTCCAACACCAACTGCTTAACAAGCAACTTGCCCCATTACATCGACCTATACTTGCAGGAATATGTCATAGGTCTACCAAGTAACTGTAGGGACTCCACACAGCTCATAGAACAGCTACTCACATGCAAATTCGAAAAAGGTCTGTATTTGATTACATGCGATTTGACCGCATTATATACAAACATCAAGCATGAAATTGGGATCAAATGTGTTAAGGATTTTCTGACGAAGGATGCCAATCTTGCAGAATCCCAGAGAGATTTTTTGCTTAAAGGTCTTAGATTCATATTGGAAAACAATTATTTCACATATTATAAGAACATCTACCACCAACAAAAAGGGACCGCTATGGGGTGCAAAGTGGCACCATCTTATGCAAACCTGTTCATGGGGATCTTCGAACGAGATCACATAGACAACGACCCCAATTCTACAGCACACATCATCCTTTCGATATATTGATGACCTGTTCTTCCTCTGAAGGGGGTCAAAGGAATCCATTATCCTATTTAACGAGAAGCTCAACGCAAATAATTGGGGTTCACTCTAGATATGAACGAAGAACAGGTCAATTTTTTAGATCTTAACATCTCACATGATGGCTTCAAGTTTATTACATCCACTTTCTTTAAAATAGTGGATGTAAATAGCTATTTAGAATACAACAGCGCCCATTATAATCCCTGGCTAAGAAATGTGCCCTATGGGCAGTATAAACGTGTACGTGAAAACTGTACGAATGATGACACCTTCAAAAGACACCTCCATCAGATATAGAGAAAGGGAGCACCCAAAACATTAATTTCATCACCACTTTCTGTGACCATGCAAAGGAAATAAAGCAAATCCTACATAAGCATTGGCATATCCTCCAGAATGACGATCTCCTAAAAGAAGAATTGCCACACCAACCAAGGATCACCTACCGCCGGGCCCCCTCTCTCAAGAACATCTTGGTCCCCAGTATTATCAAACATAATAAGCAAAACAAAAATTGCGGCCTTCCAGCCGGATGATATAGATGTAAGAATACACGATGCCCATGCTGCAATGAAATAAAAAATGGCATAACGGAGTATCAGTCTAATAGCACCGGCAAAAAATTTCATATGAAATTTAGACTCACTTGCCAGTCATCCTATGTAATTTATCTATTGGAATGTATCTGTGAACTACAATATGTTGGGCGCACAATCCAACCCTTACGAAATCGTCTAAATAAACATAGACAGAATATAAGAAATACATTTCTCTTGCATTTCTCTTGCAGCGCCAATTAAAAACCCTGGCTAAGAAATGTGCCCTGTGGGCAGTATAAACGTGTACATAAAAACTGTACGAATGATGACACCTTCAAAATACAGGCCAGAATTTTGGCAACCAGGTTCCATGAAAAGAACTATCCGAAATCTATCATTAATTATGCTTATAATAAAGTCAAAACAAGAACCCAACAG
The DNA here is from genome assembly GCF_029499605.1 of Hyla sarda. Lineage (NCBI taxonomy): Eukaryota > Metazoa > Chordata > Amphibia > Anura > Hylidae > Hyla > Hyla sarda. The sequence continues at coordinate 371,937,246 of NC_079189.1, read as the reverse complement.
GAATGCCTTCAATCAGATACCATCAAGGTAGGGGCTCCATCAGATATAGAGAAAGGGAGCACCCAAAACATTAATTTCATCACCACTTTCTGTGACCATGCAAAGGAAATAAAGCAAATCCTACATAAGCATTGGCATATCCTCCAGAATGACAATCTCCTAAAAGAAGAATTGCCACACCAACCAAGGATCACCTACCGCCGGACCCCCTCTCTCAAGAACATCTTGGTCCCCAGTATTATCAAACATAATACGCAAAACAAACATTGCGGCCTTCCAGCCGGATGATATAGATGTAAGAATACACAATGCCTATGCTGCAATGAAATAAAAAATGGAGTAACGAAGTATCAGTCTAATAGCACCGGCGAAAAATTTCATATGAAATTTAGACTCACTTGCCAGTCATCCTATGCAATTTATCTATTGAAATGTATCTGTGAACTAAAATATGTTGGGCGCACAATCCTTTTTTTTTCCTTGTAAGATTCGGATAATATTCCCTCTATACTTCCCATAATTCACCCCCTCACCTTTTGTATGGCTATTTATAAGTATTCATGTTTTACTCATGTTTTTTTTTAAGTATATTATATATTATGTATATGTACCTCATATTGCTTCTAATATTCTGGTCACTCTCTCTGTGTAACAACGGTGCCCAATCCAATAGAGCCACATGGCTGCAGTACCTACACTCACCTATAGGGCTGCATTATCTTCCACACAGCTAAATATTACCCTTTTAGCCATTTTTATATTTATAATTATTTTTACAAGTATTTCTATATTTACATGAACACAGTCCCTTTAGTTTGGGTTATTAATTAACCCCTGAGAGATACATGTCATTCTGCAGTGCTAGATATACATTATAGGGCACTTTGCAGCGCTGGAGACACATTAAAACACTGACCACTCCAGCCCCGATCTGCACTCCGCGTGCGCATGACTTCTGCGCATTGTTTACATTGTGGCCACATGTTACTATACTCTGCCCCCGTGTGTGCGCATCGGTTCTGCACACTGTTTACCTTATAACCACACGTCATCCCTCCCTTGCCAGCGGACTCACTGATTGCATCAGCGCTCCCCACTTTCATTACAGGAGCGAGCTGTAAAGTTTGACAGCTCTCCTGTTTCGTGCGCTGTAGAGACACGGGCGTTCTGGTTAGCAGAGCTCTGACGTCTGCTTTGCACAGCGCTGATATCCACACACATCAGCCTGACAGTTACTCACCAGCCTCATTCTGGGTTTCATTCATAAACCACTACTATGTTGAAAAGTCACACATATTGCATACAATGTTACTGTACTGTATTTTATTGTTTTATAGATAGATGCCTATCTTTTAGGCATTTTTATCACAGTTTTTATGTGATTATTTTAAGTTTGCCTAGCCCTGCTGTTTTTTACTGTTATGTAATGTCATGACCCTTTGACCCGGTAGTGATTACCTCAGGGGCTTATATAAACATTGTCCATGTCTGAAATCATTATGCCTGACGAAGAGTCCTGCTCGGACTCGAAACTTTGTTGCACCTAATAAATTTGACTGCCCCTGAATCCAGCAAGTGGGGTTAGGGGTGTCATTCCTTTGAGGAGAAGCGCCCGATAAAGTCCTGTTTTCCGGATCTATATCCACTTGATGCCTATCCAACACTGAAGTGACCCAGAGCCACTTGAGAAGGACGCTACGGCTAGCTGACCTCTGTCTTCATTGCGATTCTACATGCAATCCACAGCGTTGTGCCCGTAGCACAACAACCTCTGTGTTACGCCGAGCGCTCCGGGTCCCCGCTCCTCCCCGGAGCGCTCGCTACACTCCTCTCACTGCAGCGCTCCGGTCGGTTCCACGGACCCGGGGCGCTGCGATACCGCCTCTGGCCGGGATGCGATTCGCGATGCGGGTAGCGCCCGCTCGCGATGCGCACCCCGGCTCCCGTACCTGACTCGCTCTCCGTCAGTTCTGTCCCGGCGCGCGCGGCCCCGCTCCCTAGGGCGCGCGCGCGCCGGGTCTTTGCGATTTAAAGGGCCACTGCGCCGCTGATTGGCGCAGTGGTTCCAATTAGTGTTTACACCTGTGCACTTCCCTATATTACCTCACTTCCCCTTCACTCCCTCGCCGGATCTTGTTGCCTTAGTGCCAGTGAAAGCGTTTCCTTGTGTGTTCCTAGCCTGTGTTCCAGACCTCCTGCCGTTGCCCCTGACTACGATCCTTGCTGCCTGCCCCGACCTTCTGCTACGTCCGACCTTGCTTCTGTCTACTCCCTTGTACCGCGCCTATCTTCAGCAGCCAGAGAGGTTGAGCCGTTGCTAGGGGATACGACCTGGTCACTACCGCCGCAGCAAGACCATCCCGCTTTGCGGCGGGCTCTGGTGAAAACCAGTAGTGACTTAGAACCGATCCTCTAGCACGGTCCACGCCAATCCCTCTCTGGCACAGAGGATCCACTACCTGCCAGCCGGCATCGTGACAGTAGATCCGGCCATGGATCCCGCTGAAGTTCCTCTGCCAGTTGTCGCTGACCTCACCACGGTGGTCGCCCAGCAGTCACAACAGATTGCGCAACAAGGCCAACAGCTGTCTCAACTGACTGTTATGCTACAACAGTTACTACCACAGCTCCAGCAACCATCTCCTCCGCCAGCTCCTGTACCTCCCCCGCAGCGAGTGGCCGCTTCTGGACTACGACTATCCTTGCCGGATAAATTTGATGGGGACTCTAAGTTTTGCCGTGGCTTCCTTTCCCAATGTTCATTACACTTGGAGATGATGTCGGACCAGTTCCCCACTGAAAGGTCTAAGGTGGCTTTCGTAGTCAGCCTGCTGTCTGGAAAAGCCCTGGCTTGGGCCACACCGCTCTGGGACCGCAATGACCCCGTCACTGCCTCTGTACACTCCTTCTTCTCGGAAATTCGAAGTGTCTTTGAGGAACCTGCCCGAGCCTCTTCTGCTGAGACTGCCCTGTTGAACCTGGTCCAGGGTAATTCTTCCGTTGGCGAGTATGCCGTACAATTCCGTACTCTTGCTTCTGAATTATCCTGGAACAATGAGGCCCTCTGCGCGACCTTTAAAAAAGGCCTATCCAGCAACATTAAAGATGTTCTGGCCGCACGAGAAATGCCTGCTAATCTTCATGAACTTATTCACCTAGCCACTCGCATTGACATGCGTTTTTCCGAAAGGCGTCAGGAGCTCCGCCAAGATATGGACTCTGTTCGCACGAGGCGTTTCTTCTCCTCGGCTCCTCTCTCCTCTGGTTCCCTGCAATCTGTTCCTGTGCCTCCCGCCGTGGAGGCTATGCAGGTCGACCGGTCTCGCCTGACATCTCAAGAGAGGACACGACGCCGCATGGAGAACCTCTGCCTGTACTGTGCTAGTACCGAACACTTCCTGAGGGATTGTCCTATCCGCCCTCCCCGCCTGGAAAGACGTACCCTGACTCCGCACAAAGGTGAGACAATCCTTGATGTCCACTCTGCTTCTCCACGTCTTACTGTGCCTGTGCAGATGTCTGCCTCTGCCTTCTCCTTCTCTTCTGTGGCCTTCTTGGACTCTGGATCTGCAGGAAATTTTATTTTGGCCTCTCTCGTCAACAGGTTCAACATCCCAGTGACCAGTCTCACCAGACCCCTTTACATCAATTGTATAAACAATGAAAGATTGGACTGTTCCATACGTTTCCGCACGGAGCCCCTTCTAATGAGCATCGGATCTCATCACGAGAGGATTGAACTTTTGGTCCTCCCCAATTGCACCTCGGAAATTCTCCTTGGACTTCCCTGGCTTCAACTTCATTCCCCAACCCTGGATTGGTCCACTGGGGAGATCAAGAGTTGGGGGCCCTCTTGTTCCAAGGACTGTCTAAAACCGGTTCCCAGTAACCCTTGCCGTAACTCTCTGCTTCCTCCAGTAACCGGTCTCCCTAAGGCCTATATGGACTTCGCGGATGTTTTCTGCAAAAAACAAGCGGAGACTCTACCTCCTCACAGGCCTTATGATTGTCCTATCGACCTCCTCCCGGGCACTACTCCACCCCGGGGCAGAATTTATCCTCTCTCTGCCCCAGAGACTCTTGCCATGTCTGAATACGTCCAGGAGAATCTAAAAAAGGGCTTTATCCGTAAATCCTCCTCTCCTGCCGGAGCCGGATTTTTCTTTGTGTCCAAAAAAGATGGCTCTCTACGTCCTTGCATTGACTACCGCGGACTTAATAAAATCACGGTTAAGAACCGCTACCCCTTACCCCTCATCTCTGAACTCTTTGATCGCCTCCAAGGTGCCCACATCTTTACTAAATTGGACTTAAGAGGCGCCTATAACCTCATCCGCATCAGAGAGGGGGATGAGTGGAAAACAGCATTTAACACCAGAGATGGACACTTTGAGTATCTGGTCATGCCCTTTGGCCTGTGCAACGCCCCTGCTGTCTTCCAAGACTTTGTTAATGAAATTTTTCGTGATCTGTTATACTCCTGTGTTGTTGTATATCTTGATGATATCCTAATTTTTTCGGCCAATCTAGAAGAACACCGCCAGCATGTCCGTATGGTTCTTCAGAGACTTCGTGACAATCAACTCTATGCTAAAATTGAGAAATGTCTGTTTGAATGCCAATCTCTTCCTTTTCTAGGATACTTGGTCTCTGGCCAGGGACTACAAATGGATCCAGATAAACTCTCTGCCGTCTTAGATTGGCCACGCCCCTCCGGACTCCGTGCCATCCAACGTTTTTTGGGGTTCGCCAATTATTACAGGCAATTTATTCCACAGTTTTCTACCATTGTGGCTCCTATTGTGGCTTTAACCAAAAAAAATGCCGATCCCAAGTCTTGGCCTCCTCAAGCGGAAGACGCCTTTAAACGACTCAAGTCTGCCTTCTCTTCGGCTCCCGTGCTCTCCAGACCTGACCCATCTAAACCCTTCCTATTGGAGGTTGATGCCTCCTCAGTGGGAGCTGGAGCTGTCCTTCTACAAAAAAACTCTTCCGGGCATGCTGTTACTTGTGGGTTTTTTTCTAGGACCTTCTCTCCGGCGGAGAGGAACTACTCCATCGGGGATCGAGAGCTTCTAGCCATTAAATTAGCACTTGAGGAATGGAGGCATCTGCTGGAGGGATCAAGATTTCCAGTTATTATTTACACCGATCACAAGAACCTCTCATACCTCGAGTCTGCCCAACGGCTGAATCCTCGTCAGGCCAGGTGGTCTCTGTTCTTTGCCCGATTTAATTTTGAAATTCACTTTCGGCCTGCTGATAAGAACATTAGGGCCGATGCTCTCTCTCGTTCCTCAGATGCTTCTGAAATTGAACTCTCCCCTCAACACATCATTCCTCCTGACTGCCTGATTTCCACTTCTCCAGCCTCCATCAGGCAAACTCCTCCAGGAAAGACCTTTGTTTCTCCACGCCAACGCCTCGGAATCCTCAAATGGGGTCACTCCTCCCATCTCGCAGGTCATGCGGGCATCAAGAAATCTGTGCAACTCATCTCTCGCTTCTATTGGTGGCCGACTCTAGAGACTGATGTGGTGGACTTTGTGCGAGCCTGCACTATCTGTGCCCGGGATAAGACTCCTCGCCAGAAGCCCGCTGGTTTTCTTCTTCCTCTGCCTGTTCCCGAACAACCTTGGTCTCTGATTGGTATGGATTTTATTACTGACTTACCCCCATCCCATGGCAACACTGTTATTTGGGTGGTCGTTGATCGATTCTCCAAAATGGCACATTTCATCCCTCTTCCTGGTCTTCCTTCAGCGCCTCAGTTGGCTAAACAATTTTTTGTACACATTTTTCGTCTTCACGGGTTGCCTACGCAGATCGTCTCGGATAGAGGCGTCCAATTTGTGTCTAAATTCTGGAGGGCTCTCTGTAAACAACTCAAGATTAAATTAAATTTTTCTTCTGCATACCATCCTCAATCCAATGGACAAGTAGAAAGAATTAACCAGATCTTGGGTGACTATTTACGACATTTTGTTTCCTCCCGCCAGGATGACTGGGCAGATCTTCTACCTTGGGCCGAATTCTCGTATAATTTCAGAATCTCTGAATCTTCCTCCAAATCCCCGTTTTTCGTGGTGTACGGCCGTCACCCTCTTCCCCCCCTCCCTACCCCCTTGCCCTCTGGTCTGCCCGCTGTGGATGAAATTTCTCGTGATCTTTCCATCATATGGAGAGAGACCCAAAATTCTCTCTTACAGGCTTCTTCACGCATGAAGAGATTCGCGGATAAGAAAAGAAGAGCTCCTCCCATTTTTTCCCCTGGAGACAAGGTATGGCTCTCCGCCAAATATGTCCGCTTCCGTGTCCCTAGCTATAAGTTGGGACCACGCTATCTTGGTCCTTTCAAGATTTTGCGCCAGATTAATCCTGTCTCTTACAAACTTCTTCTTCCTCCTTCTCTTCGTATTCCTAATGCCTTTCATGTTTCTCTTCTTAAACCACTTATCATTAACCGTTTCTCTCCCAAATCTGTTCCCCCCACTCCTGTCTCCGGCTCCTCGGACATCTTCTCCGTCAAAGAAATTTTAGCATCTAAAAAGGTCAGAGGGAAAACCTTCTTTCTAGTGGATTGGGAGGGTTGTGGTCCTGAAGAGAGGTCCTGGGAACCTGAGGACAATATCCTGGACAAAAGTCTGGTCCTCAGGTTCTCAGGCTCCAAGAAGAGGGGGAGACCCAAGGGGGGGGGTACTGTTACGCCGAGCGCTCCGGGTCCCCGCTCCTCCCCGGAGCGCTCGCTACACTCCTCTCACTGCAGCGCTCCGGTCGGTTCCACGGACCCGGGGCGCTGCGATACCGCCTCTGGCCGGGATGCGATTCGCGATGCGGGTAGCGCCCGCTCGCGATGCGCACCCCGGCTCCCGTACCTGACTCGCTCTCCGTCAGTTCTGTCCCGGCGCGCGCGGCCCCGCTCCCTAGGGCGCGCGCGCGCCGGGTCTTTGCGATTTAAAGGGCCACTGCGCCGCTGATTGGCGCAGTGGTTCCAATTAGTGTTTACACCTGTGCACTTCCCTATATTACCTCACTTCCCCTTCACTCCCTCGCCGGATCTTGTTGCCTTAGTGCCAGTGAAAGCGTTTCCTTGTGTGTTCCTAGCCTGTGTTCCAGACCTCCTGCCGTTGCCCCTGACTACGATCCTTGCTGCCTGCCCCGACCTTCTGCTACGTCCGACCTTGCTTCTGTCTACTCCCTTGTACCGCGCCTATCTTCAGCAGCCAGAGAGGTTGAGCCGTTGCTAGGGGATACGACCTGGTCACTACCGCCGCAGCAAGACCATCCCGCTTTGCGGCGGGCTCTGGTGAAAACCAGTAGTGACTTAGAACCGATCCTCTAGCACGGTCCACGCCAATCCCTCTCTGGCACAGAGGATCCACTACCTGCCAGCCGGCATCGTGACACTCTGGTAAGCTTACTACATATTGTTTGGGGGCACCCGCTTATCTGAGACCTCTACACTAGGAGCGCACCTTTGTTTTCTTTATTAGCTGCATCGCTCTGATAAAGGGCTTATACGTCTAGAAAAAAGTCATGTTAGGTTTGTAAATAAAATAATAAACATAAAAAGGCGACACTTATAGCAAGGGGGAAGTAAACTTCCGTTTCACACAACTGAGCAGTCATTTGCATTTTTCGCCGACCCAGCAATATGATAGCAGCATGTGAATAAACACAAAGCTTAATTAATTAAAGGGGTACTCCGGTGGAAAAATCAACTGATGCCAGAAAGTTAAACGGATTTGTAAATTACTTCTATAAAAAAAATCTTAATCCTTCCATTACTTATTAGCGGCTGTATACTACAGAGGAAATTGTTTTCTTTTTGGATTTCTTTTCTGTCACGACCCACAGTGCTCTCTGCTGACACCTCTGTCCATGTCAGGAACTGTCCAGAGCTGGAGAAAATCCCCATAGTATACATACTCTGGACAGTTCCTAAAATGGACAGAGGTATACAGCAGCTAATAAGTACTGGACAGATTAAGATTTTTTAATAGAAGTAATTTATTAATCTTTTTAACTTTCTGGCACCAGTTGATTAATTTTAAAAAAAAAAAAAAACTCCACTGGAGTACCCCTTTAACTCCTTGGGGACGGAGACCATTATAACCCTAAGGATGGGAGCATTTTTTGCAATTCTGATCACTGTCACTTTAAGCATTAATAACTCTGGGATGCTTTTACCTTTCATTCTGATTCCGAGACTGTTTTTTCATGACATATACTACTTTATGTTAGTGGTAAATTTTTGTCGATACTTGCATCGTTTCTTGGTGAAAAATTCCAAAATTTGATGAAAAAATTGAAAATGTTGCATTTTTCTAACTTTGAAGCTCTCTGATTGTAAGGAAGATAAACATTGAAATTTTACAAGGGGTAAAAGGAGAAAAAGCCCCCCAAAATTTGTAACCCAATTTTTCTCGAGTATGGAAATACCTCATGTGTGTATGTCAAGTGTTCGGTGGGCACAGTAGAGGGCTCAGAAGGGAAGGAGCGACAATGGGATTTTGGAGAGTGAGTTTTGCTGAAATGGTTTTTGGGGGCATGTCGCATTTAGGAAGCCCCTATGGTGCCAGAACAGCAAAAAAACAACACATGTCATACTATTTTGGAAACTACACCCCTCAAGGCACGTAATAAGGGGTCCGGTGAGCCTTAACACCCCACAGGTGTTAGACGACTTTTCGTTATATTCGAATGTGTAAATGAAAAAAAAATTTTTTCACTAAAGTGCAGGTTTTTTCCCCAAATTTAACATTTGTACAAAGGGTAATGGGAGAAAAATCCCCCCAAACTTTGTAACGCAATTCCCAGAATGACAACTCCCAGAATGCACTGACAGACCGTACATGCTGGGAGTCGTAGTTTTACAACAGCTGTAGGTACACTGGTGGGGAACCACTGAGTTAGAAAACAGACTCTAGCTCAGTGATTCCAACCCATGTGCCTCCAGCTGTTGCAAAACTACAATTCCCAGCATGTACGGTCTGTCAGTGCACTCTGGGAGTTGTAGTTTTGCAACAGCTGGAGGCACACGGGTTGGAATCACTGAGTTAGGAAACAGACTCTAGCTCAGTGTTTCCCAACCAGTGTGCCTACAGCTGTTGCAAAACTACAATTCCCTGCACGGCCAGACAATCAGGGATGCTGGGCGTGTAGTTCTGCAATATCTGGCCCTTCAGATGTTGCAGAACTACAACTCCCAGCATGCCTGGGCAGTCTGGGCATGCTAGGAGTTGTAATTATGCAACAACTGGGGAAGAACAGTGGCCTCCAAACTGTAGCCCTCCAGATGTTGCAAAACTACAACTCCAAGCATGCCCAGACTGTCCAGGCATGCTGGGAGTTGTAGTTCTGCAACATCTGAAGGGCCAGATATTGCAGAACTACACACCCAGCATCCCTGACTGTCTGGGCATGCTGGGAGTTGTAGTTTTGCAACATCCGGAGGGCTACAGTTTGGAGACCACCATAAAGTGGTCTCCAAACTGTGCCACTTCAGATGTTGCAAAACTACAACTCCCAGCATGCCCAGACAGTCAGTGCATGCTGGAAGTTGTAGTTTTGCAACATCTGGAGGACCACAGTTTAGAGACCACTACACAGTGGTCTCCAAACTGTGACTCTACAGATGTTGCAAAACTACAACTCCCAGCATGCCCAGACAGCCTTTGGCTGTGTGGGCATGCTGGGAGTTGTAGTTTTGCAGCATTTAGAAGGCCACAGTGAAGATCACTTATCGCGATCTTCACTGCACCCTTCTCAGCCGCACTTTCCGGCTGCCGCTCTTCCTCCTGCCGCCGCTTGTTCCTGCCGCCGCTGCTCCGGGATGCCGCCGCCGATGCTTTCCGGGTAAGCCGGGCCATGTTCCCCCCGCTCTGTACCGACTTCGATCGGTGCGCAGAGCGGGGGGAAATTAACTGTAACCCCCCGCCCCCTCCTGCCATTGGTGGTCAGCCTGACCGACCAATGGCAGGGATTAGAAGGGGGTGGCAACATTGCCACCTCGCTCCTATGCTTTAGGCTGGTCGGAGCTGTCTCTGACAGCTCCGATCAGTCTTATTTTCCGGGAGATCGGGTCACCAGTGACCCGATTTGCCCGGATCGCGGCAAATCGCAGGTCTGAATTGACATGCGATTTGCTGCGATCGCCGATATGGGGGGGGTCTCAGGACCCCCCTAGGCATTGCCACGGGATGCCTGCTGATAGATATCAGCAGGCATCCCAGTACGATCACCGCCCGGCGAGCGGCAGTGATCGGAAATACGGAGGGCGTATGGATACTCCCTCCGTCCTTAAGTCACGGGACGCGAGGGCGTATGCATACGCCCTCCGTCCCCAAGGAGCTAAAGGACAATTATTGTGCAGAACAACTTATCCCCTATCCAAACCCCCCGAGATCTCCTGCACGGGAGGGGTGGTGGTGGTAAGTTCTCCTTTAAATAGCCATGTGTGGGTGTTAGATCCCAAATATATTATGTGGCACATATGTTAATGCTGTACATCTACTGATGCACATCCAATACCAAATCTCAACATCCTACAACTATACATTTAGCTAACTCCAAGAATTTCATGACTGTTGATTTAGCTGGGTACATGGTACATTTTGTGTATTGATGTATGATGTACGGAATGTCTGACTCATTTTTATTGTGCAGGTGTGGTGCCTTGGTGTTTAGATAGTTCTTCAAAAAGGAAGGGCTGTACTTTACATTTGCCTATAATAAATTGAGCATTCCTGGGAAGCTTAGTACACTGCTCAAAAAAATTAAGGGAACACAAAGAACACAATGTAACTCCAAGTCAATCACACTTCTGTGAAATCACACTGTCCACTCAGGAAGCAACACTGATTGACAATCAATGTTACATGCTGTTGTGCAAATGGAACAGACAACAGTTGGAAATTATAGGCAATTAGCAAGACACCCCCAATAAAGGAGTGGTTCTGCAGGTGGTGACCACAGACCACTTATCAGTTCCTATGCTTCCTGGCTGATGTTTTGGTCACTTTTGAATGCTGGCGGTGCTTTCACTCTAGTGGTAGCATGAGACAGAGTCTGCAACCCAAACAAGTGGCTCAGGCAGTGTAGCTCATCCAGGATGGCACATCAGTGTGAGCTGTGGCAAGAAGGTTTGCTTTGTCTGTCAGCATAGTGTCCAGAGCATGAAGGCGCTATCAGGAGACAGGCCAGTACATCAGGAGATGTGGAGGAGGCCATAGGAGGGCAACAACTGAGCAGCGTGACCGCTACCTCCACCTTTGTGCAAGGAGGAACAGGAGAAACACTGCCAGAGCCCTGCAAAATGACCTCCAGCAGGCCACAAATGTGCATGTTTCTACTCAAACGGTCAGAAACAGACTCCATGAGGGTGGTTTGAGGGCTTGACATCCACAGGTGGGGGTTGTGGTTACTGCCCAACACCGTGCAGGACATTTGGCATTTGCCAGAGAACACCAAGATTGGAAAATTTGCCACTGGCAACCTGTGCTCTTCACAGATAAAAGCAGGTTCCCACTGAGCACATGTGACAGATGTAACAGAGTCTGGAGACACCGTGGAGAACGTTCTGCTGCCTACAACATCCTCCACCATGACAAATTTGGCAGTGGGTCAGTGATGGTGTGGAGTGGAATTTCTTTGGGGGCCGCACAGCCCTCCATGTGCTTACCAGAGGTAGCCTGACTGCCATTAGGTACCAAGATGAGATCCTCAGACCCCTTGTGAGACCATATGCTGGTGCGGTTTGCCCTGGGTTCCTCTTAATGCAAGACAATGCTAAACCTCATGTGGCTGGAGTGTGTCAGCAGTTCCTGCAAGAGGAAGGCATTGATGCTATGTACTGGCCAGCCTTTCCACAGACCGGAATCCGATTGAGCACATCTGGGACATCATGTCTCGTTCCATCCACCAACGCCACGTTCGACCACAGACTGTCCAGGAGTTGGCAGATGCTTTAGTCCAGGTCTGGGAGGACATCCCTCAGGAGACCATCCACCACCTCATCAGGAGCATGCCCAGGTGTTGTAGGGAGGTCATACAGGCATGTGGAGGCCACACACACTACTGAGCCTCATTTTGACTTGTTTTAAGGACGTTACATCAAAGTTGGATCAGCCTGTAGTGTGGTTTTCCACTTTGATTGTGAGTGTGACTCCATATCCAGACCTCCATGGGTTGATAAATTTGATTTCCATTGATAATTTTTGTGTGATTTTGTTGTCAGCACATGCAATTATGTAAAGACAAAAGTATTTCAATGATTAGTTCATTCATACAGCTCTAGGATGTGTTATCTTAGTGTTCCCTTTATTTATTTGAGCACTGTATATATATATATATATATATATATATATATATATATATATAGTACAGACCAAAAGTTTGGAAACACCGTCTCATTAAAGGGGTTTTCTTTATTTTCATGACTATGACTATGTGGAACTATAGACATAACAAAAATTGTTATGTCTAACATATTCTAGGTTCTTCAAAGTAGTTATAGTACGTAAGTAGTAGGGCCTCACGTCTGCCTTAGCGACTACACCTTGCGGATCAAAAACTAAAGAAAAATATTTATAAAGGTGCCGTAAAACTTAGCATTTAATTGTATAGCTAGATAAAATTCACCAAAATATTAGTGCAATGTAATAATACTATCACCAAATAATAATTATAGATAATTAATGTATGTATCCTATTTATGATGATCGCCTGGTATGTTTAAGCGAACCATTCACAATACATATCTGATTGCATTAAGTATGCGTAAAGATAACCCCAAGTACACCCGACGCGTTTCTGCCTGGTTAAGTTTACTCATTATCACATATATAACCAGGCTTCCTCAGGGGTAACACAACACACAAAGGGTTAATTAAACACTCAAAAGGGTTAATAATCCTATATAGAGAGTAATATGAATGGTCACAGCCTTTAATGACCACATTTATTAAAGTGCAACACTGCAGCTCTAGACCGCTCCAGGTGGAGCAAACATTAGATTATATTAAGGATTTGTTCATCCAATGCAAGACACCTCCCCTCTAGGTAACGATAAACCCACTCTGGAATGATACCAATGATAGTGCGGGAATGTCTCAAAAATGCCTCCTATATGAATAATTCCAGGTCCACTGTACTGTAAATAGATGTACCAGATAACCTGAAAAAAGATCAAATACTGATACTAAATATATATAATAAAAAAGAGAAGAGGGCTTACCCTATCTTCATCAAGACAGTTAATGATGGTTGTACTCACAATGAACTATAGGAGACCAGACCTGAGCTGCCTAGAAACAGACCAGGGTACATCTTAGTTAAGAAAAACATACATACACCGAGTCCTCATACATTTAGATAAGTAAGGCATCCCAAGGAGGACTTGTACTTACAGTGAAGAAGGCGAACAATCGCGCACGTCCTGCAGTGGCAGGGGACCCGACCGTCTGCCGGGATACACGCGCCCTGTATGCGCGCCGGCGTCCTTTTGTAGACCAGCACTTCCGGGACCCGTCACATGAGCACCACCCATGTGACGCTGTACATGGGCGTGGCTCTGTTCCCGGAGCCGAGAGGCTCCGGACATTACCGATTACTGACGGGGAGCGCTGGTTACAACCATTATCAAATTACTAAAGGCTGGCTCATATGGGAAGAGTGTGCAGGAACAACGTATAACTTAGAAAGGATATATACAACGGCAATTCATAACCCTGGTTATACAGGATTAGAACTGTAATTAGCTAAAAGCATATTTTAGTGTATATAATGGAGGTACTATTCCAACCTATTATATATTTGAAGATACATAAGACTCCAAGAGGTCACCCTGATGCAATGGAAAATCCGACAAGGATAAAAGGGGAATATTGGGAAATGGTGTTGAGGAAAAGATCAGGAGCTTCTAACTGGCACCGCTATTGGGCATACAAAATGAAAAACTTTTGTAAGAATAAAGAAGGGAATTGAAAAAAAGGGGAGGGAATAAAAATATATTTGTAGGTCTCCTCTCTCTATTAGACCTGGCAGAAATACTCCATTTATCAATCTAGACAAGTTTAATACGTAGCCATATTAAACCATTAGCCAACCGTAGGTAACTTGCATATGATATGAACACACTATTAATCCTATATGCACACGGACCTCTACCTGACATGAAAATAAGATAACGGGGGGAAGGGGGAAGGGAGGGGAAAGATAGCTGGGCCCTATGGGTCTACCAAACCCTAAGAGTCCCTAGAAAACGTCCCTAAACCTAGACGGCATGGACGCCCTAATAAGGGCGGTACCGTATTCTGGAACCTCCTACAGATACCTATTATGCCCTAGGTATGGGTGGTACTAGACATATCGGTCAGCTACAACCGTCCCTGTCTACCTATCATTCCACCCAATCAAGGGAAGAGGTCCGTAATGTCATAAAGTAAAATATCTAAAGAAGTCGAGGATGTAATAAGTAAAGATATAGGTTATAAAAATGGAGCAAAAGACAACTGCTCATTCAATCCTCCTGGGGACATAGATTTGAACTTAAAAATCCACCTTGTTTCCCTTTGCAAGAGGACTTTGTCCAAATTCCCCCCTCTTGGTGATGGTTTAATTTGTTCCAGACCCACGAAGGATAAACATTTATAATCCCCTTGGTGTATTATGTTAATATGGGTGGAAATTGGGGTGTCCCTCTTGTGCCGTATATCACCCAAGTGTTCCAGGACCCTGCGTCTAAATTCCCGCAGGGTCTTGCCGACATATTTGGCCCCACATTGACAGAGGGCTACATACACTATTGCCTTAGTACTGCAATTTATAAAGCTCCTGATCTCATACCTCAAACCAGTATCACCATACAATACAACCTTAGTTTTTTGTATACTCGGGCAGGCTTTACAATGCCCACAGCGATAACACCTGGGAGAGGAATATCTGTCTAGCCAAGTCTGGTTGGATTGTACTGGTAGATGGGAATGCACCAGATTGTCCCCTAGGCTTTTCCCTCTCCGGAAGGTTATCTCAGGGCGTTCACCCACTACCTCAGATAAATCTGGGTCTAACTGTAGGATGTTCCAGTACTGACCAATTACTTCTCTCACACGTTTGGATTGAACATCAAAGGTACCAATAATTCTGAGCGGTTGTTTAGTGTCAGTTTTTGCCCTCGGTACGAGCAATTGTGCTCTGTCTTGTTCAAGGGCAAAACGATAAGCCGATCTTAAGGTATAGTCTGGATAACCTCTTGTCAAAAATCTGGTGCGGAGATCCTTTGCCTGTCTCTTAAATTCAGCCCTATCTGAGCAGTTCCTCCTGAGACGGAGATACTGCCCCCTCGGTATCCCCCGTTTAAGGGGGACCGGGTGGCAGCTCTCCCATCTCAGGAGACAATTGGTTGCAGTGTCCTTCCTATATACCGATGTCTGCAGTCCACCAGCACTGTCTTTACAGACATAGACATCCAGGAATGCCAGCCCCTCTTGCTGAATCTCAAATGTAAAGGAGAGCCCCAAGTCGTTGTTGTTCAGTACCCGAAGGTACTCCTCAAATTCTGGCCTGGAGCCAGTCCATAAAATGAAAATGTCATCTATATAGCGCGACCAAAAGGTCGCGCTAATAGAAAGATGTTCCCGCTCGTCTGAGAAGGCGGTGGTGGCCTCCCACCAGCCCAGGGTGAGGTTGGCATACGATGGGGCGCATGGGCTCCCCATCGCCGTCCCCCTGAGCTGGTGGAAGTACCGCCCCTCGAAGAGAAAAAAATTATGGGTCAAAATAAATGACAAAAGATCCAGTACAAACTTATTGTGGGCATGATGATAGATACCCCTAGATGTGAGAAAGTGAGAGACCGCATGAATGCCAACTTCATGCGGAATCGAGGAATACAGGGCCTCCACGTCTATCGAGGCCAACCAGGTACCTTCTTCAATGGTGAGACCCTCTAGTTTGTTCAGGAGGTCCAAAGTGTCCCGTGTATAGGACGGTAATGAGTGAACAAATTCTCTAAGAACTTTATCCACGTAGATACCTATATTTTGCCCGAGACTCCCAATACCTGCCACAATGGGACGACCCTTCAATGGTGAAATACCTTTATGTATTTTGGGGAGTGCATAAAAGGTGGGCGTAACGGGAGTCTCGGGCAACAAAAATTCATATTCTTCATCAGAGATGAGCCTATTGGATTTTGCTTGACCAAGTAGTTCTTTCAATTCACAAAGGTAGCCCTGCGTAGGGTTATTAGATAGTTTTTCATAAGTGTGTTCATCATCTAAGAGTCGTCTACACATGCTGACATACAGACTTCTATCCAGAAGAACCACATTTCCTCCTTTATCTGAGGACTTGATGACAAGATTATCCCTCATCTCTAGCTCCCTTAGGGCCGCCTTTTCTTGGCGACTAAGATTATTCTCCCTAAAGGGAATCGAGCCAGATATAGACATAAATTCCCTTGTCACCAAGTCCACAAAAACATCGATACATGAAATATCGCCAACAGGTGGAAAAGAGCGATTAGGTAATTTACAGTTAGTGTAAGGGCCCTCGCCAACTATCCTCTCGTTATCCTCCAAGAGAGACATAAGTTGTCGTGTAGTCTGCAAATCTTGTACAGTCATACCATTCTCTCTAGCTTCTCTCCTTTCACGCAACTTGTGGAACTTGTGCCACCTTAATTTTCTAGCATAAAGATGTATATCCTTAGTCCAGGTGAAAAGATCAAATTGCATGGTAGGAATAAATGAGAGCCCTTTCTTTAGAAGTTCTAACTGGGATAGTGTAAGATTATGTGACGAGAGATTAATAACTTGACCCTTATCCTCAGGATTTAGGCCGGATATCGACCTCTTTCTGGGCGATATCGCAGTTGATATTGGCCCTGTTGGCTGTCTAAAAAAGACTGAGATGAAGAGGAAGATGTGGACGTATAGTTTTGGGGAGCACTTGTATCCCCACGATTGCCCCATGGTTGAGGGTTAGATGGATAGTAATGTTGTTGAGAAGGAGGGGGAGGGTGTCTGTTTGAATAATTCCTTGGTCCCCTTGGTCTCCTGGGTCTGGAATAGCCTCTACCCCTATTGTTGGTACGTGTAGATCTGTCCACGTCCGACAGGTCAGTGTCAGAGGTTGACAGGTCCGTATCAGGTTCTCTCTGTGTTGTATTGCGGGTCAAGACTGAATAAGCTCGACTTTCTCGGAATTCTTGGAGGTCCCGCACAAATTGAGAATGCTTCCTCTCTTTTAAATTATATTGGAAGCGCTCTATGGAGACCTTTAGTTGAGTTTCCTTAGATGTAAATTCAGGGTCAGTCTTGAACCGCAGCACAAGCTCTTTTTGTTCTTTGAGTCTATTACCCAGGAGCTCAAGATTGACTTTCTCCTCCTCCAGCAATATGTTAATAAATTTTATTGAGCAGTCTGTAGCAGTTTCCTCCCACTTTTTAAGTACTGGGGATGTACGCAGTCTGAGTGCTGGTAGGGTAGGTACCCTTAGTCCCCTAGGCACTATTTTGTGTTTAAGATAATTTTCAAAAGATTGCACCTCCCAAAAGGATGCTGTGAACTGTTTATGACAGTTAGTTAGTTCTCTAAATGCTGATTTTAGAGATGGAGTCGGTTTAGTTTGTGCAAGAGTTTTTTCAGAGAAAATATCCCTTGCTTCTGAAAGCCATTCGTCCAAGTTAACAGTTCCTGCAATGAATCCTGCCATGCCAGCTTAAATAACAATTATAGTACGTAAGTAGTAGGGCCTCACGTCTGCCTTAGCGACTACACCTTGCGGATCAAAAACTAAAGAAAAATATTTATAAAGGTGCCGTAAAACTTAGCATTTAATTGTATAGCTAGATAAAATTCACCAAAATATTAGTGCAATGTAATAATACTATCACCAAATAATAATTATAGATAATTAATGTATGTATCCTATTTATGATGATCGCCTGGTATGTTTAAGCGAACCATTCACAATACATATCTGATTGCATTAAGTATGCGTAAAGATAACCCCAAGTACACCCGACGCGTTTCTGCCTGGTTAAGTTTACTCATTATCACATATATAACCAGGCTTCCTCAGGGGTAACACAACACACAAAGGGTTAATTAAACACTCAAAAGGGTTAATAATCCTATATAGAGAGTAATATGACTGGTCACAGCCTTTAATGACCACATTTATTAAAGTGCAACACTGCAGCTCTAGACCGCTCCAGGTGGAGCAAACATTAGATTATATTAAGGATTTGTTCATCCAATGCAAGACACCTCCCCTCTAGGTAACGATAAACCCACTCTGGAATGATACCAATGATAGTGCGGGAATGTCTCAAAAATGCCTCCTATATGAATAATTCCAGGTCCACTGTACTGTAAATAGATGTACCAGATAACCTGAAAAAAGATCAAATACAGATACTAAATATATATAATAAAAAAGAGAAGAGGGCTTACCCTATCTTCATCAAGACAGTTAATGATGGTTGTACTCACAATGAACTATAGGAGACCAGACCTGAGCTGCCTAGAAACAGACCAGGGTACATCTTAGTTAAGAAAAACATACATACACCGAGTCCTCATACATTTAGATAAGTAAGGCATCCCAAGGAGGACTTGTACTTACAGTGAAGAAGGCGAACAATCGCGCACGTCCTGCAGTGGCAGGGGACCCGACCGTCTGCCGGGATACACGCGCCCTGTATGCGCGCCGGCGTCCTTTTGTAGACCAGCGCTTCCGGGACCCGTCACATGAGCACCACCCATGTGACGCTGTACATGGGCGTGGCTCTGTTCCCGGAGCCGAGAGGCTCCGGACATTACCGATTACTGACGGGGAGCGCTGGTTACAACCATTATCAAATTACTAAAGGCTGGCTCATATGGGAAGAGTGTGCAGGAACAACGTATAACTTAGAAAGGATATATACAACGGCAATTCATAACCCTGGTTATACAGGATTAGAACTGTAATTAGCTAAAAGCATATTTTAGTGTATATAATGGAGGTACTATTCCAACCTATTATATATTTGAAGATACATAAAACTCCAAGAGGTCACCCTGATGCAATGGAAAATCCGACAAGGATAAAAGGGGAATATTGGGAAATGGTGTTGAGGAAAAGATCAGGAGCTTCTAACTGGCACCGCTATTGGGCATACAAAACGAAAAACTTTTGTAAGAATAAAGAAGGGAATTGAAAAAAAGGGGAGGGAATAAGCCACCTTTTGCTTTGATTACTGCTTTGCACACTCTTGGCATTCTCTTGATTAGCTTCAAGAGGTAGTCACCTGAAATGGTCTTCCAACAGTCTTGAAGGAGTTCCCAGAGATGCTTAGCATTTGTTGGCCCTTTTGCCTTCATTGGGTTCAGGTCTGGTGACTGTGGAGGCCAGGTCATCTGGTGCAGCACCCCATTACTCTCCTTCTTGGTCAAATTGCACTTACACAGCCTGGAGGTGTGTTTGGGGTAATTGTCCTGTTGAAAAATAAATGATGGTCCAACTAAATGCAAACTGGATGGAATAGCATGCCACTGCAAGATGCTGTGGTAACCATGCTGGTTCAGTATGCCTTCAATTTTGAATAAATCCCCAACAGTGTCACCAGCAAAGCAACCCCACACCATCACACATCCTCCTCCATGCTTCACGGTGGGAACCAGGCATGTAGAGTCCATCCGTAGTGTTGCTCAAGAATATTCGCAATGCGAATTTTATTCGCGAATTCGCGAATATTCGCGAATATAGCACTATATATTCGTAATGATGAATATTCTTTTTTTTTTTTTTTTCACAGTACACATCACAGTGATCATCCCTTTCTGCTTCCAGTTTGTGTGGTGTAAAGAAGGCTCTAATACTACTGTGTGAGACCGGTGTGCGCACTTTCGCATATGCGAAAATTAGCATATGCTAATTTTCGCATAGGCGAATTTCCGCCTATGCTAATTTTTGTATATGCAAATTTTCGCATATGTTCATTTTGGCATACGCGAATGTTCGCGTATGCGAAAATAAGACGAGAATATTACGAATATGCGAATATTCGCGAATATATGACAAATATTCGGTCATATATTCGCGAATATTCGCGAATTCGAATATGGCCTATGCCGCTCAACACTATCCATCCGTTCACCTTTTCTGCGTCGCACGAAGACATGGTGGTTGGAACCAAAGATCTCAAATTTGAACTCATTAGACCAAAGCACAGATTTCCACTAGTCTAATGTCCATTCCTTGTTCTTTATCACAAAAAAAGTCTCTTCTGCTTGTTGCCTGTCCTTAGCAGTGGTTTCCTAGCAGATATTCTACCATGAAGGCCTGATTCACACAGTCTCCTCTTAACAGTTGTTCTAGAGATGTGTCTGAGGCTAGAACTCCGTGTGGCATTGACCTGGTCTCTAATCTGAGCTGCTGTTAACCTGCGATTTCTGAGGCTGGTGACTCGGATGAACTTATCCTCCGCAGCAGAGGTGACTCTTGGTCTTCCTTTCCTGGGGCGGTCCGCATGTGAGCCAGTTTCTTTGTAGCTCTTGATGGTTTTTGTGACTGCACTTGGGGACACTTTCCACCTAGAATATGACATATTTTCAGTTGTTTCACACTTTTTTGTTATGTCTATAGCTCCACATGTGTTAATTTATAGTTTTGATGCCTTCAGTGTGAATCTATAATATTCATAGTCATGAAAATAAAGAAAACTCTTTGAATGAGGTGTGTCCAAACTTTTGGTCTGTACTGTATATATATATATATATATATATATATATATATATATATATATATATAACTTCCTCCTCAAGGAAACAGCACTCGACACGAAGTCCAGGTATAGTGCAAGCTATATGGTCTTTATTGGCATCAGAGCATAAAATGCGACGTTTCGGCTAGCAAGCCTTTTTCAAGCATAGTAAGAACATACAAACAACCATCTTAAATAGGTAACAAAGTGACATGATTGGGGGAAATACAATTGCAAGTGATATAGTAATCAACATTTAGCCAACCTCTTATCTCTCATTGGTTGGAAAAGTGGCCATGTGCTGTATCAGCTGCCAAACATGTAAACATATATCAGATGACATAGATCCCTCAAAAAAGTGTTAAACAAAACAGGATGGCACAATGTGGGGGACTCTGTGTCACTAATAGTCACATCTTATGCTTTATCACTTACCGCCGACGCCATGTCCTTGTCAGTGTTTGTAAACACTGTTAGTATGGCTGAGTGGTCCAACCCCGCGTGGTCACGTGCGTCTCACTACTAATAGGTTTGTATGCGCATGCGCTACAACTCTGTGTGCTGTGCGGCCCGTTCACAGCATCATCTCGTAGTGACAGGACCTCCTGCGCATGCGCAACATTGATATGCACAGCGCAGCTGTCCCGCTCTGAATACAAGGGAATGGCTGATTAAATTATCCGCCAAGACCTATAATGCTTCTATCGGGATACAGAAAACCAGATCCTATGATCACCATAATGTGAACAGGCATCAAAAAAAAAAAAGGGAAAAAAAGACGGTGACAATGTTCTGATATAGTGATCTTCTATGGAGTCCCCAATCCTGTGTTCATCCGGTTGGTTTCAAATAGTGTATACACAAAGTGATCTAGAAAAATATAAAAAATACAATTCAAATCAACATCCCACGTCAATAATGAAGTTGATACCTCCATGTTATCTATGTATTCTGAACTCAAGAAAAAGGAAAGAAGGGACTAAGAAAAGAATAAGAAAAGAAAAAGAAGGAGAAAAAGAAGAAGAAAAGAACAGAAGATAAAGGATAAAAGAAAAAATAATAATAAATAATAAAATAATAGTAAAAAAAAAAAAAAAAAAAATATATATATATATATATATATATATATATATATATATATATATATATATATTGTAACGAACCGTCTTGGGGATTAGCTCTGGGATCGTCCTGGTCACTTGCCACGGGACACGTTCCTCACCAGCTTTATTTCCACAGGTTGCAGGTAAAACAAAACATAAACAGGAACAAAATAAAGTCCTAGACTGTCTGGTCACTGACTACACATATCAGCATGCCCTGACTACGAACTGGTGAGCTTCCCTCAGCCAGTTAAACATGTGTCTCCTGCAACCTGTTACTCACAGTTCACACCACTTCTTGGACCACTCGCAGCGCCTTCTGCGTGTTAACTAAACAGGGCCCGTGTGTCTCCCCCTCTAACAGCCAGCATACTGTTTCCCAGGGAGAGCACACATTAGACTGAGTCTCCATCTCATATAAACCTCCCTTCCCTGCTGCCTCATTACTTAAGAAGCAGATGAGAGCTTCTGCAAGGTGAGCCAAGGAAATACACCCTTTCCATGCCACCTTGTCACATATCCCCCCCCCCCCTTTGCTCAGACCACCAGGAAGGAGCACATATGTTTGAAAGGCAGAAACCATCTGCCTTTCCTTTCTCTTGGACAACTTTTTTCCCACAGTCTCTGAATTCCTTGACTTTTTTCTTCCGGACTTTTACCAGCCACTAATGGCAAGTCTCTCGGTCACACCTCTCCAGTACCAGGTTCTTCACCCTGGTGTGGACAGGGTTCTTGAAATTAAGGACCGAGAGGACCGATGCTTCTAACCTTTGTCTTCTTCTGGCTTGCCGGACCTCTGCCTCTGCTTCAGAGAATCTTTCGGCCTCAGTGGCTTCACCACCCACTGTCTTGTTCTCTGTAGCTTCAGAGGACCTCCGACACGGGTCTATCTCAGTTTCAACTTTAGAGAACTTCCCACCTGGTTTCACCTCAGTCTTGACTTCAGTGGATTTCACGCATGGTTTCACCTCATCCCTTCCAGCTTTCTCTTCAGGGGCACCAGCTTCCTCAGGTTTGGCTTCAGAGTCTTTGGCTCCTTCAGATTCTTGTGTAGAATCAGCTTCTACTACTGTTTGGCTCTTCTCTGCAGCTTCTTCAGGCTTCCTCTTCTGTTCACCTGTAGCTTCAGTTGTGCCATTTTTTTTATTCATAGCTTTTAAGGTTGACTCTGGTTTAGCTTCTGCTTCAGAGGATTTCTCTGCCTTAGCATTACCTTCAGAATTTTTGGTCCGCTCAGGTTCAGAGGATTTCCCGCCTGACTTCTCCTTAGTCTCCACTTCAGAGGATTTCCCACCAGGTTTCAGCTCAGTCCTAGCTTCAGGGGACTTCTTACAGGGCTTCACCTCAATCTTAGCTTTAGAGGACTTTTTGATATTCAGAGAAAGCATCCCTGTATCCTGTAACTTTGGCCCCAGAAGCCTTTCTTGAGCCAATTCCACCATATCTTGGTCTCTGCTCTCTTTTAGGACTTCCTGGTCCTCTTTCTTTTTTTCATATTTCCGCTGCTTATACTGGAGCTTAGCTGACCTCATCCTCTCACTGTCAAGTAACTCTGTCAAGTCCCTGACAGTATCTTCTGAAGACAGCAATTGTTTCCTCAACTGTTCATTGTCCACCAGCACAGCCATCTGCTCGTAGAGTTGCGCTCCCAGCAAAACCAAGGCAGCTACGTGGGACTTTCTGCACATTTCGTTCTGCGCTTCCAGGCTCTCTTTTAAGATCATCTTCCAGCTTTATATATCTCAGCTGCTCACTCTTGAGCTTTGCGGAGATCTTCTCACTGTCCAGCAACGGTTTCTTGGTCTTCTCTAACTCATTGATAGATTTTCCACTCTCACCAATCTGTTCAGATAGATCTGAGATCTCCTGTTGCAAATTCTTGTTTTCATGTTACAGAGTCTCAACTTGTTCCAGGGCCTCCTCATACTGCTTACGGAGCAAGTCATTGTCATGACGAGCAGATTGAAGAGCATGTGCAAGGGCATTCTTCGCCTTGACTTCCTCCTCTTAGCTTTAGAGACACTCTCCAGATTGCTGGCAAGATCATCAACTTTCATCTTCATTTCATTCTTCTCTTTTTCAATTTTTTCCATGGCTACCAGCCTAGCCGTGTGATCTCTCCACAGAGCCTGATGTGCACCATGTAGAAGACTCACTTCTTCCTCTTGGAATGACATCCGCTTGGCCAGGCTCTCCACTTCACTCTCCTTGCTGGTCACAAGACCCTGGGAGCGGGGCAGTTCATCCTGCAGAGCCACGAACTCACTCGCTTCTTACTCTTTCTTAAAGTCAGCAAGCGATTTGTCCCTCTCCTCTGTCAAGCGATGTACCTCTTTTTCTTTCTCCATCAACTTCACAGAGACCATCTGCAGGGTTTCTTCCAGATTCTGGATCTGCTCCAGTTTTTTTCCAAGGCTAGCTCGTCTTTTCCGAGACCTTTTACTCACAGCGGTCTCCTCACTCTCGCTGTTAGACCTTGAGACATCCTCTGGTCCTCTGTCAGACACTCGACCCAGCTCTTCTCCATCTCTAAATGAAGTCTCCCCCTTTTTCGGGGTTGCGGCTACTTGTGCCTTATTATTATCATCAACAACAGGTGCCACTGACACCTGGCACTCTTCGTCTCCCACCACGTTGGCAACTCTGGAGACTCTTGCTAAACACTGCCGTCGGACCGGCAATGCCTTGGCGGTAAGTTCGTTGCCCCTAGCAACAACTTCAATGGCTCTTGGCACCAGCAAGTCAGGGTGATTCCCGAACAGTTCCTCTGAACTGTCTCTCAGTTCCTTGACAGACTTTTGTTTTGTCTTGTCACAGTCTCTCCACGGCCTGGCAAAAACGACTAAGGCTCCTGGGTCTGCAACAATATCTGGTCCAGTGGTTCGACCTTCCTGGTTACAACCCCTCTCGGGTCCAGACGCCACATCTCCTTCACTTAGGACTCTGTCTGTGACCGTAAGGGCAGCCCCCAGCTCCACTGGTACTCTTTTCCAGAGTTTTGGTTTTTCCACAGCCATCTCTGTAGCTTCTTTTCCAGTCCCCTCTTTAACTTGACTCGCGGACTGTTCTTCAGCTCCCCTAGTGGTCTGGCACACTCCCACCTCAGATATACCTAGGGTCTGCTGACACTCCCCGTCCTCATCCTCTGCTGAGTTACTGTCCCCTGCTATGTGGTGTAATTCAAATGTTGTGAGCCTATCAGGTGTTCCTGCTCTAGTCACCTGACTATCTTCCCACAACTGTTGAAAAAATGGAAAATCCTTCCCAAGTACTACTTCATACTCTAAGGTCGGCTCCATTGCAACCTTGTGACTTATGGTACCATAGGGAGTAGAAATACACACATTAACTGTTTTATAACCCCAAATACCGGCTTGTATAGACATTACAGCAGGGTCTGGCTTTCTGCATCTGGTCTTTACCAGACTTATTAAACATTTTGGATCTAACAAAACCATCATCTTTTTACCTTCCATTTCCAGCTCACACAGGTTTTCTTTTGTCCTGCGAGAGGTGGCAACAGTACTCTTTACATCAGAACACATTAACATAAGTGTTTCAAGAAAAACATTATCAGCCTGTATTGGTTCACAATATACAGCACCATTCACACAGTCCAGTAGAGACCCCCCAGTCCTCACTACTACCTTTGGATGCGAACTCTCAGGTGCACTCTCAGCATCCCACAGCTGCCAGAAATATGGAAAGTCTCAGCCCAGTACAATTTCAACTGTAAGTTCCGCACATACCTCCATCATATGGCTTACTGTCCCAAAACATGTATCAAAGGTAATTTGAACAGTCTTACCGGGCTCCGGGCGGGACTTCACAAATGGAATTATTTCTGGCATAATCCGAGATACAGTCTGGCAACAATCCAAGTCCACCCACATTGGAATTCCGCCCACCAACAACTCACGGGACCTCGGCTTCATCCTGGCGACCACCGGTTGTGGCCCACGTCGGTTGCCCCCAGCAACGGCCTGCCGATGTCCTTTTTCCAGGAAAAAAATCTCAATCCGTTGCCCCTAGCAACGCTCCTTCACAGACACCATCCTGTGCTTGAACTCCTCTGCTGGGCTCCTCCGACTTGCAATCTAGCAACGGCTCCTCTCCAACTTGCCCATTGGTTGCCCTTGGCAATGGGTTGCCCTTAGCAACGGCGTGCCCGCATCCTCCACCAAAATGTAACGAACCGTCTTGGGGATTAGCTCTGGGATCGTCCTGGTCACTTGCCATCGGACACGTTCCTCACAATAACACCACTGACCACAGTTCCGCATACAAGTCTGGCTCCTCGCCAGCTTTATTTCCACAGGTTGCAGGTAAAACAAAACATAAATAAGAACAAAATAAAGTCCTAGACCGTCAGGTCACTGACTACACCTATCAGCATGCCCTGACTACGAACTGGTGAGCTACCCTCAGCCAGTTAAACATGTGTCTCCTGCAACCTGTTACTCACAGTTCACACCATTCTTGGACCACTCGCAGCGCCTTCTGCGTGTTACCTAAACAGGGTCCGTGTGTCTCCCCCTCTAACAGCCAGCATACTGTTTACCAGGGAGAGCACACATTAGACTGAGTCTCCATCTCATATACACCTCCCTTCCCTGCTGCCTCATTAGTTAAGAAGCAGGTGAGAGCTTCTGCAGGGTGAGTCAAGGAAATACACCTTTTCCTTGCCACCTTGTCACAATATATATAAAATAAGAAAAACAAAGAAATAAAAAAATTATAATAAAATAATATAATAAAATAATAAATAAATCTAAATTGAAAAAATACACACAAAGGAAAAAAAGGGAAAAAAAGAAGGGGGAAAAAAGAAAGAAAGGAAGAGAAAAAGGGGAGGAAGGGAAAGGAAAACAATGGAGTGGGGGAAGGGGGGGGAGAAGGGGGAAGGGGAAAAAGAAAAGGGGGCAGGGGCAAGAAAGGGAAAAGCAAGAAATAAGGGGAAAAAGAGAGAATTAAGAAGAATCATGTGATGCAACAAGTTGACTGAGTAATAAAAATATAGTTACATATAAGGTTTAAGGTTGTAATCAATGTTCAGTCCAAATGGATATAGCATATTTAATTTGTGTATCCAACGAAGTTCCTTCTGTTTTAGGATCCTCTCTCTGTCACTTCCTCGTCTAAGGGTGCATTCACACCCCGTTTTGTACATACGGATCAGCCCAGATCCATTTACTTTAATGACCCAACCGGAGTCCAACGGTGACTCCGGTCGGCTCAGTTTTGACCCGTATGCGGTTTTGGACCGGAACTAAAACCGTAGTAAACTACGGTTTTAGGTCCGGTCAGGAAACCGCAGACGGGTCAAAACTGAGCAGACCGGAGTCACCGTTTGACTCCCGTCGGGTCATGAAAGTAAACGGAGTCATGGGCTGATCCGGCCAGGGTACGGGAGCGCCCGGTTTGCCCCTCCCCCCGCCGGATCCGGCACCCGTATGTCCAAAACGTGGTGTTAATGCACTCTTAGAGGAGGGACATGATCGATAATCCTAAAATGAAGTTGACTGATGTTATGTCCCATCTCCAAAAAATGTTTGGGAATGGGGTGTTCGATCTTCCCTGTCCTAATTGATGACTTGTGCCCGTTCAGACGTATACGACACTCATTAATTGTCTCGCCCACATAATATAGTCTGCAAGGACATTATAATAAATATACAAATTATGACAACCTGCACGCATATCTTTCTCATATTTTGTAAATTTGCCCTGTTTGGTGATGCAAAAAGGAATCACCTTTAATGATGCTATTACAGTGGCTGCACCCCAGGCAGTGAAAATTCCCTTTCCTGGGGCCCAGCCACATGTTTTTATCTGTCATAATTGGTCTCTTGCTTCCTATATCCGATTTTGCCAAAAGGTCCTTGTAATTCTGGCCTCTGCGATAAGCAAGGACTGGATTACCTGTTAATCTCGTAGTACACTATATTATACTCCAATTTTGTTTGATTATTTTAGCAATTTAACCACTAAGTGTGGTGTAGGTGGACACAAAAGGGATCTTTTCATTCTTGTCCCTAGTGGTAGCCTTTAATAACTCAGTTCGTTTTTTCTTCCCTAAGTTAGACCTATGTTGTTTTAACAATTTTTGTGGATATCCTCTTTGGCTGTATTTATTACACATCTCATTTAGTCTGCCTTCTACATTCTCAGAGGGTGAAACAATTTGCTTGACCCTCAATAGCTGACTCCAGGGCAAGGATTGGCTCATTTACCTGGGGTGAAAGCTATCATAGGCCAGGAGGTTATTTCTGTCGGTTTCCTTTGTGAACAAGTTGGTAGAAAGTCTACCATCCCGAAGGAAAACGATAGTATCCAAAAACTGTAAGGAATCAAGTGAATATACCATGGTGAATTTTTATTCAGGATAGATGTTGTTGAGTTCATCCAAAAAGTGTTTTAATTCATTCTCCGTACCCGTCCAGACCACGAACGTGTCATTTATATAACGTAGCCACATTTGTACATGTCTGAACAGGGGCGAAGAATAGATATATGTGACTTCCACATCCGGCATATAAATGTTCGTGTAACTTGACACCACGTTATAGCCCATGGCCGTTCCCCTGTTCTGCACATAGAGGTCATCCCCAAACAGAAAATAGTTCTGTTTGAGGATGACCCCCAGAACACCCCAGAACAAGGGAACGGGCGCCTTCTGTCATGTCAGATTTGCTTAAGCAGTTGGCTACTGCCTGTATATCGCAATCATGATCTATTGAGGTATATAGATTTACCCCGTCAAAAGAGACAAGTATAGTGTGGTTAGGGCACTCAAGGGCCATGATCTTCTGGAGAAAGTGTGTCGTGTCCTGTACATAAGAGACTGCCTGTTTTGCAAAGTTACAGAGGATCCAATCAAGATATATATCGCTATGGGAGAAAATACGGAATCCCACCCGGAGACAATAGGTCTTCCGGGGGGATTCCGCAGATTTTTATGAATCTTTGGCAGTGTATAAAATACTGGTGTCCGAGGGTGTTCCTTGATGAGGAATTTATGTAAATCCTCATCAATAACTCCATTTTTTCTGGCATGGACTAGAATATTGTCAATCCTCTCCTGAATATTATGTAGTGGGTCTGAATTAACCTTAGTATAAACGTCCCCATCCTCTAGTTTTCTATTGATTTCGGCTAGATAAAGGGGGGTGTCCATGATAACGATGCCCCCCCTTTATCTGCCGATTTGATGGTGATGGCCCTATTTTGTTCCAAACCCTTGATGGCTTCAATACCATTATGATCCTTTGGGGGTTTGAAGTTACTCTTGTTAAACAGGCCCACCTCTTTTAAAGTGAGGTCCGCCTGTTTACCTACAGCATCGGATTCACTTGAGTGTTCCACATCATGTACAGTAAAATAATTTTTTAACCGTAATCTACGAAAGAAAAATTCTAAATCAATGTCAAGAGTAAACCAGTCCACATCAGTAGTTTGGCAGTATGACAGTCCCTTTTCCAGTACTTTCATTTCTATATCTACATCTCTTCCCCCCCCCCTTCCCCCCACTCCATTGTTTTCCTTTCCCTTCCTCCTCTTTTTCTCTCCCTATCTTTCCTTTTTTCCCCTTCTTTTTTCTCTTTTTTTCCTTTGTGTGTATTTTTTCAATTTATATTTATTTATTATTTTATTATATTATTATTATTTTTTTATTTGTTTTTCTTATAATTTTTTTATATTTTTTTATATTTATTTATATATATTTTTTACATTTTTTACTATTTATTTTTTATTTATTTATAATTTATTTTTAACTATTTATCATTTTTTACTCTTTTTTTTTCTTTCCTTTTTCTTCTGTTCTTTTCTTAGTCCCTTCTTTCCTTTTCCTTGAGTTCAGAATACATAGATAACATGGAGGTATCACCTTCAATATTGACGTGGGATGTTGATTTGAATTGTATTTTTTATATTTTTCTAGATCACTTTGTGTATACACTATTTGAAACCACCCAGATGAACACAGGATGGGGGCACTCCATAGAAGATCACTATATCAGAAAATTTTCACCATCTTTTTTTCTTCTTTTTTTCCCTTATTTTTTGATGCCTGTTCACATTATGGTGATCATAGGATCCAGTTTTCTGTATCCCGATAGAAGCGTTATAGGTCTCTGCGGATAATTTAATCAGCCGTCCCCTTGCATTCAGAACGGAACAGCTGCGCTTTGCGCGTCAATGATGCGCATGTGCAGGAGGTCCTGTCACTACAAGATCATGCTGTGAACGGGCCGCACAGCGCACAGAGTTGTAGGGTGTGCGCTTACAAACCTATTAGCAGCGAGACGCACGTGTCCACGCGGGGTTGGACCACGCAGCCATAGTAACAGTGTTTACAAACACTGACAAGGAACAGGGACCTCCCGGTGATCATGGCATCGGCGGTGAGTGATAAAGCATCAGATGTGACTATTAGTGACACAGATTCCCCCACATTGTGCCATCCTGTTTTGTTTAACACTTTTTTGAGGGATCTATGTCATCTGATATATGTTTACATGTATGACAGCTGATACAGCACATGGCCACTTTTCCAACCAATGAGAGATAAGAGGTTGGCTAAATGTTGATTACTATATCACTTGCACTTGTATTTCCCCCAATCATGTCACTTTGTTACCTATTTAAGATGGTTGTTTGTATGTTCTTACTATGCTTGAAAAAGGCTTGCTAGCCGAAACGTCTCATTTTATGCTCTGATGCCAATAAAGCCCATATAGCTTGCACTATACCTGGACTTCGTGTCGAGTGCTGTTTCCTTGAGGAGGAAGTCCTTATGTGGATCCAGTGTGGCACACTGGTGGATACTCTGCGCCGCACTGAAGCCATCCTGTGCTGAAATTCACCACTTTGTTCATATATATATATATATATATATATATATATATATATATATATATATAACTCTTTCCCCATAATAATAAACTAAAAACTATTTCCCTATCACGGAGTAACACATTGAGAGTTTACTGAATGACATAAATTAAAGAGTACCTGTCACCCAAAAAATTTTTCATATGTTGTTCATTAAATTATAATAAACAACTTTAAAATAGCAGTGCTGTTAAAAAATGTTTTTTTAGCTTTCT
Source organism: Hyla sarda (assembly GCF_029499605.1). NCBI lineage: Eukaryota > Metazoa > Chordata > Amphibia > Anura > Hylidae > Hyla > Hyla sarda. Next base: position 371,906,277 of record NC_079189.1, on the reverse strand, counting down.
TTGAAATGACCACTAGGGGTCTCCCTAGATGTCCAGGCCACTGGCCTCCCATAGAGTTCAGATTCATGCTGGCTTGGCATGAGTCTGAACTCTGACAGTGCAGCCAGGACACTAATAAGCACAGCTCCACTCTCTGCCTATCAATCAGACATAATGGGGAACACTGGAGTATACTGGGGAACACTGGGGTATACTGGGGCACTCTGGGGAACACTGGGGCATTTTCCTAAATTACTTATTATTTTTACAAAAACCCACCATTTTTTTTTATTGATTGGTCCCGGGTCTCGGCAGAAGCGCAGCACGGCAGGTCCGACTATGCTCCTATACTCCTCTTTAGAGGAGAAACTTTCAATGCATCAGATTGATCACAGTTGTTCTGTAGACTGTCAATATGAGCTGTTGATGGTCTTGCCCTAATTTCCTAGCCCCTCCTTGATTGACATACAGAGCCCTGTACATTAGTCAGGGTGGGTCTGCGAAGTGAGGGCAAATTAGTAAGCATCCTAGAGCAGCTAGGTTCCGCCTTCTTGACACTTGGCTGATGAATAAAAAGGTGACAATGACCATTACCTCCAGGAAAGGTACAGTTTGTTTTTATACCTGAACAGCTATTCAACAGTGTCTGCAGATCATAGCAACAAATAGATCTGACAGATTCCTTTTAAAGATAACAAACCACAATAGGTAGATGAGATTGTAACCACTTTTGTAGGCAGCCAAATCATAATAATCTTATAGTTGAAAACCGTTATGATTTAATAAAGATAATCCAGCAAGTCTGACCAGTTCTGGTTTATGCAAATCCCACCCGTATGTTTTGGTTGTCTTAGATTTTGGTAAGTAAGATACTGAGAAATACATTATCTGTGTACAGTGCTATGCGATGCGCTGTTACTTTATAGGTTTATTCACATGTCGCAGTTAACTTGCAATTTTATACATATGAAAGTAAAGTAACATGGTACATGAATGAGAGAAACCACTCATAAATGTACTTTCAGCAATGGAAAGTAATCATGTTACAAATGCAGGTCCGATTTCAGAGTTGACCTTTCTTATCTATACAATACTAACATCAGGTATTGAGCATATCCATTTGCCAGGAAGTGACTAATTATATTGCTGAGGTTCTATTCATAGGAACCAGCTGGCTGTTAAGCTAGTTTCTTTCAAACATTATTTGCACATTGTGAAATCCCTTTATTGACTTATAGATCATTTTCTATCCTGTAGGGTTGTAGGCACCAAGATAATGTTACGGTAAAACAATGTTATTTTTTTTTTTTATGGGAATACTGATTGTACAGAATAGTCCCTGCCAAAATGTGTCCCAGTATTCCAGAATATGAAAGGAATATGGATTTATAGGGCTATGTATGGAATTTTTACCGCACTATACACATTATATTCACGGGTACTATTAAAGTAGGTATATTTTATGGCCAGTAAAACGCTGTATGTAGACACCTCTCCTTAATAACTGTTGCAAAAAGGTGTATTTAATGTCTTATCCAGCCTTAAAAAAAAAGCAAGTCTATGGGAGGGGGCGTGACGGAGCCTCCAGCACTGCGGAGAGCTCACAAAGGTGGGTGCAGAATGACAAACTGCGGGGGTCCCCAGCGGCAGGACCCCCGTGATCATACATCTTATCCTCTATCCTTTCCATAGGGGATAAGATGTATTAGGGCCCGAGCACCCCTTTAAGGTCCTTTCTAATAAAGCCCTTTAGATAGCAACTGCAGCCCCTTTATATAATAATAGCACTCCCCTTTAGTGACCCCCTTTATGTAGTAATATTAGTCCCCTTTAGGGACCTCATTTTGGTAGTAATAGCAGTCCCTTTAGTGACCCCCCTTTAGGTAGTAACAGCAGTACCCTTAAGTAAATCTTTAAGGTAATAATAGTCCCCTTAGTAACCCCCTTTAGTGACCACTTTAAGTAGTAATAGCAGTTCCTTTTTAGTGACGCCCTTCAGGTAATAATAGCAGTCCCTTGTATTCACCTCTTTAGGTAGTAATAGCAGTCACATTTAGGTGACAGACCCCTTTAGGTAGCTGTAGTAGAGGCCCCCCTCACATTAAGTAGTAAAAGCAAGCCACTTTAGTAGCCCTCTTTAGGTAGTAATAGCAGTCTCCTTAGTGACCCTCATTAGATAGTAATAGCAGTGGCCCCCTCACCAGGATCCCACTTAGCATGTCTTCTCTTCTGCTCTTCTCTCCTCTGATCTCTGCTCCAGTGGATGATGACGTTACTCATATACCAGAGCAAAGACTGGAGCAAAGAGGAGGGACACTCAGGTCTCTTGTGGATTGTGTTCCCAGATGGAGGAAATAGTACCTTCTATCAATGTTTCTTTAGTTGAAGAAATGGGATCCAACATTGATACATCAGTCCTAAGTCCTCCATTCGGGCAGCATGCCTTGTGTGGGAGACAGCCTCGGCCGGTGGCATCACAACCAAGCAGTGCTACTACAGAATTGCACTCCGATTTTTTATGTCATTGTAGAAGCATACAAGGGTCAAAATAATTTCAATGCGTTTTAGAAGCAAGCCAATTTTCTTCATCAGGGAGGTAGAAGTCCAATTCAGGCTCATTGGATTCAGGCCTGAAATGGACTTCTACCTCCCTGATCAAGGAAACTGTTTTGTTTCTGAAACCCATTGGATTAATTTTTACCCTCGTATGCTTCAACATTGGCATCACAAACCGGAGAACGATTTTTTAACAGCACTGCTTTGTTGAGACTCCACCGGCAAGGGCTGTCTGCCACACAAAGCATGCTGCCCGAATGGAGGACTGAGGACTGCTGCATCAACGTTGGATACAATTACTTCAACTGATGACACATTGATATCAGGTACTATTTCCTCCATCTGGGAACACTATCCACATTCAGTATAGCGGTGTTTTACACATACCAGGGACCTTCCACACCTATGATTTCTAAGCTTGATTGCTTTACCCTCTACATACCGTCACACTGTCTACACTCTCACTCTCCCCCACTTTGCTCTGTTGGCTATATATAACAGTTTTTTCAAGTTTCAAATTATGACAAATTTTACCAAGCACATTTCAGTATATGATTAGAGATTGGTTAATTCAGAAAATTTGCTTGGTAATGATAGTACACAATTCTGATTGCTGCAATGTTTTTAATATACATTACATATTTCCATCAGTTTATTGTTAAATCATTAAGGCCAAAACAGATCAACTTATACAGTTCTTCTCTTTCAGATCAATTGTATTGGATGATGTGGGAATGGACATCCCATTTGATGCAGCAGAAATCAGGCCGGGTAGGAAAATCTTACAGCATTTGTTTTTCTTGTGAATATCTCTTCTGGTGTTAAATTATTCAGTAAGTCATGGGTAAAGTCACACCTAGATTGGTAACAAGTGGTCTAGTTATTTATAGACTTAGCGAGTGAATCTACTCAACTTTACTTGTTTAACCCCTTAATGACGCAGGACGTATATTTACGTCCTGCGCCGACTCCCGCGATATGAAGCGGGGTCGCGCTGCGACCCCGCATCACACCGCGTCAGTCCCGGCGCTCATCAACGGCCGGGACCCGCGGCTAATACCACACATCGCCGATTGCGGCAATGTGCGGTATTAACCCTTTAGAAGCCGCCACTTCTAAAGTGAAAGTGAAACTATCCCGGCTAGTCAGTAGGGCTGTTGGGGACCGCCGCGGTGAAATCGCGGCGTCCCGAACAGCTTACAGGACACCGGGAGGGCCCTTACCTGCCTCCTCGGTGTCCGATCGACGAATGACTGCTCCGTGCCTGAGATCCAGGCAGGAGCAGTCAAGCACCGATAACACTGATCACAGGCGTGTTAATACACGCCAGTGATCAGCATAGGAGATCAGTGTGTGCAGTGTTATAGGTCCCTATGGGTCCTATAACACTGCAAAAAAAAGTTTAAAAAGTGTTAATAAAGGTCAATTAACCCCTTCCCTAATAAGTTTGAATCACCCCCCTTTTCCCATAAAAAAATAAAATAAACATATGTGGCATCGCCACGTGCGTAAATGTCTGAACTATAAAAATATATCATTTATCAAACCGCACGGTCAATGGCGTACACGCAAAAAAATTCCAAAGTCCAAAAAAGCGTCTTTTTGGTCACTTTTTATATCATTAAAAAATTTATAATAAGCGATCAAAAAGTCCGATCAAAACAAAAATCTTACCAATAAAATCTTCAGATAACGGTGCAAAAAATGAGTCCTCATACTGTCCTGTACGTGGAAAAATAAAAAAGTTATAGGAGTCAGAAGATGACATTTTTAAACGTATAAATTTTCCTGCATGCAGTTATGATTTTTTCCAGAAGTACGACAAAATCAAACCTATATAAGTAGGGTATCATTTTAACCGAATGGACCTACAGAATAATGATAAGGTGTCATTTTTACCGAAATATGCACTGTGTAGAAACGGAAGCCCCCAAAAGTTACAAAATGGCGTTTTTTCTTCGATTTTGTCGCACAATGATTTTTTTTTCCGTTTCGTCGTGAATTTTTGGGTAAAATGACTAATGTCACTGCAAAGTAGAATTGGTGACACAAAAAATAAGCCATAATATGGATTTTTAGGTGGAAAATTGAAAGGGTTATGATTTTTAAAAGGTAAGGAGGAAAAAACGAAAGTACAAAAACTGAAAAACTCTGAGTCCTTAAGGGGTTAAAAAAAATCCAGATTTTTAATTAGCTTGCAGAGAAGAGGCCTGATGCTTTGCTATTCCAGTTATTTGCCCAGTTTTACCATTGGAACTCCTAAATTCTGGTGCAGTTTGTGCCATTAGATGTTTTACATGACATTTGCCACATTATTTTTGAGTCTCAGACATTTTTTTTGGACTCTAAAATGGAGTGTGACTAATTCTATGACAAACGTAGATGGACAGACTTCAAATGTATCAGGTTTATCACAGTGGCTTAAAATGATTGATACATTTGTCACATTTGTGGACTGTCTAGTCAAAGTTTGCACTGTCCAGTTTTGGTTATACCAACTATTAATAGTCTTAAGATTTTGGCACATAGCACAGAATATTAGGCCACGTTCCTTTCACATGACACTTCCCTTTCCCTATAGGTCACGCCCTTTTGTCAGGCAAGACACATGTTCCTGTTCTTTTTAGCACACACAGCATACATAGTAAATGTGCCTCAATTGCTGTGTGACGTAATTTTGGTGCATGTGGAGCCAAAATTCTGGTGCATGAGGCAAAGCAAATTTAGTGCCGAGAATGTGCCAGAATTCTGGAGCAAGATTCTGGTGCAGTTTAAGCCCACTAATGGTTGGTATAAACTCATACTAGACAGTCTAAATATAAACCAGATTGATTCAATAGCCTGATAAAACTGGTGCATTCTTAAACTGTCTAGCCTAAATTTACACTGTCTGACAATTAAACTGTTTTAGTAAATCTGGGCCAATGTGTTGATTTAACAAAACTAAGTAGTTATTTAATTGCTTATAACTTATAGGTTATATTATAGTGCTCAGATCAAAATGTTCCGTCACTAAGTCTGTCTAAATTACTGGACTTGAGCAGTAATTTTTCTCCCCTAAAACAACTGACACCTGACGGAAACCCAACAGACCCCATTTAAAGTCAATAGGACCCCTCTGGACCCGACGGTATCAACATTAACCGGAATGTAGCACAAAGCTGATGTGAACTTAGCCTTATTCTTTTTACTGGCTGTTACCAAACATCTGTTTCCTCTGCTTTAGCAAACAAAAATAACCAGACATATAGGACTGTATTTGCTATTAGGCACCTGTGGATTTGTGATTGATTTTACCCTTTTCTGTATATCGGGGTATGATCCAAAGAAAAGCTGCATGTAAAGCATGAAAATCTGCGCAGGATACTGTACGTGTGAACAGACCCTAAAAATACCATGAAAACCTGCAAAATTGCACAATAAGTAGAAGTGGACTTACACGTACAGAAAAAGTACTAGGTTGTTATTTCTGTCCAAGCCCTTGTGCTTACATAATGTTTTCAGAAGAGTATCAAATATTTTTACTTATTACAGTAAAGTAAAATGTAATTTAGCATAAAATACTCAAAATCAAAACCACAACATATACACTAGTGGGTTTAGGATATAGTTTATTGACTTCCCAATTAGTGCCAATTAGATTTATTTGGGTCTGTAACTGATGTAAGCAAAAGGGAGAGTAATGGCAGATGCATTGGGACAGGCTTAAAAATGCTGTATTAAGCTGCACACTCTAAACCTCTTGGTAAGCTTAGCTTACAGTGCACATTTTTAAAGGGGTACTCGGCCCCTGGCATCTTATCCCCTATCCAAAGGATAGGGGATAAGATGTTAGATTGCCGCAGTCCGGCTGCTGGGGACCCCGGGGATCGCCGCTGCGGCACCCCGCCATCATTACTGCACAGAGCGAGTTCGCTCTGTGCGTAATGACGGGCGATACAGGGGCCGGAGCAGCGTGACGTCATGGCTCCGCCCCTCAATCTTCTCCCAAAGCACAGATGCACTCTCCCTATTCAGGTGCAGCCCGTCCCTACCATAGAGCCTGTAGCCAATAGAGAAGTTGGCCCAGTTTTTCTCCATAAACCCAAACCCCTCCTTCCTACACCAGTTCTATAGCCACTTGTTTACCTCTCTAATCTCCCCCTAATATTACCTTAGAGAGATTTGCCCTAAATGGGTTATCCAGTTATCAATAAGTATGTACATTTTTTATCACTGTTGCAAAATTTATTATAAATGTAATATGCACACATTGCATGTTGTTTCCCCTTTTTCTACTTTCGAAAGCATCTTACCTTATTGATCTATGCAAAGTTTGTTCAAATGACATTGGCTATTTAGGCTTGCTACCTAAGTCCCTGAAATCATTTTTAAGGACCTCTCACCTACCTCTAAGTTTGTCATTGGTGCCAATGTGCAGCCCCTCCAAGTAACCTGTCAACCCAACCCGAAGACAACATACTGTTTGACGATCCTGGTCTTTGTGACAGATTGCCCTCTTTTGCCTGCCCTGCACTTCTACTCCTTTCTTTACTGAAGCAGACACCCCCTGGCTGTCAAAGGCAGTGTCTTGCTGCAACAATGTTACTCCTGAACTTTTCGGCTCTACATGCTGTCCAAAGTTCAACATAGAGAAACACAGATCAATTCACCGACACCCAATGAATTGAGCTCATTGACAGAACTCGCTGGGTGTCATACAGTTGCCTAGGCAACCTGACCGCCCAGCGTGAGCGTTGTCTCTGAAATATATTTGCATTTTTATCTAATAAGATATATTACACTGTTTCTCAAACTAGTTTGCACTATTGATCTATGCAAAGTTTGTTCAAATGGCAATGCCTATTTAAATTATGTGTCCCGCTGACATATCTGCCCATCCCACCCCCTGAATACTGCCGAGAACGAGGAAGGGTAAGTAATACAAAAAGTTAAAAAGTTATTTTAAAGTATAGTGTTAGATGTAACCAGATGTCACAGACATAATATGTGACAGTCATCTGAGCTTTCAAAATACACTGTTCTCTGACAACAGGAAACCAACCAAATTCTAAATAACTTTATCTATGCAAATGAAAAACAGGAAATTCTATAACTCTGTGTTATTACAAGATGAGTAAATTGGCAAAGTTGATTTAAAAAATATGGTACTCAAGAACGAAACAAGCGTCAACTCACCAGGATTATTCTTCTGCTTTTAATAGGTAGGGCTTATGAGGAACATACAGAGCAGCAGTAGCTATCTCGATGCAACATTTGTTTTGCACTTGTCTCGCTTCTTCTGGCTCCAGCGTTACTGTATAATCATTTTATATTCATTGTACTTCTGACATTATATGGTTATGGTTATGGTTATTTCATGGTCATAGCACCAAGCATTCATTGTGAAAAGTAAACATTTTCAATTTGTTTATCCTAGAACCTCCAAATTCATTGGATCTAAATGGTTCCCATGCCAGGAAAATAAAGCTCACAGCTCCCAACATTAACCTTTCCTTGGACCACAGTGAAGGTTCTATTCTTTCTGATGACAATCTTGATACTCCAGATGAACTTGATATTAATGTAGATGATCTTGATACTCCAGATGAAGCTGATTCCTTTGACTATACTGGAAATGGTAAGACCATAGTCTGACAGGATGCATGTTAAAGGAGTGTTATAAACTATTGGAGTTAAAGGGGTACTCTGCCCCTAGACATCTTATCCCCTATCCAAAGGATAGGGGATAAGATGTCTGATTGCGGGGGTCCCGCCGCTGGGGACCCCTGCAATCTCTCCTGCAGCCCCCGTGTCATCCAGATGCCTGGTGAGAAGTTCGCTCGTGCCTGATGACTCACAATACAGGGGCCAGAGGATGGTTACGTCACTGCCCCGCCCCTCGTGACATCACGCCCCACCCCCTCTAAGCAAGCCTATAGGAGGGGGCGTGATGACCGCCGGATGATAGGGGGAGGGCTGCAGGAGAGATTGCGGGGGTCCGCAGCGGCTGGACCCCCGCGATCAGACATCTTATCTCCTGTCCTTTGCATAGGGGATAAGATGTCTAGGGGCGGAGTACCCCTTTAAGGAAAAAGGAAAGCAATTATTACTATTGAGTATATATGGGTTGGCTGTGCACATTTGTGATTTGCTGTGCTTGACTTTGCCTCCTCATAAAGAGATCATCATAAGGATCTTGAATCACAACAGGCAAAATGAAAGGGGTTGTTTAATAGTAAAAAAAATGATCTAGCTGCATCATTGGTGCTGGACAGTTCATTTAATTCAAACCCCTTCATGAAACCTCTGGTGGAAGCAATCTATTTTTCCCTCAGGAGAATTTTGGGTATACATTAATACAGGAGGTAGTAAGGGACTACTTATAGTGGTTATCACCTATCCACAGAATTGATGGGGGCCTTCCCTTGTCAGCTAGTTTTCAGTCACCCTGTGGATAAGTGACAACATTTAATCTTGGGACAACCCCTTTAAGCATGTTTTTCCCCCTTGTGATAATGATTACAGTACTTATCGTTGCTACACACCTGTATTGTACTGATGGGAGTTGTACGCTAGAATGTACATGCAATAGTATATGGGGCTAATCATTGATTATTTGACTGTAAATAGGCGATACGTGTTGTTCATGGAGTAACCCCTATAATATACCCTGATTTTCAGAATTATTTTTTACAATTCGGATAATATGCAAATATTAATCATTGTCTGTGCTTATATTCTTGCATACTTCTAGTTTGTTTAAGAAATAATAGGAAATGTCATGGGTTACCCAGTGGTTAGATGCCACAAGATCAGCTAGTTATCATCTTAACTAAAAAGATGGCATAACCTCTTTAAAGTGTACTTGTCATTTGCAAAACCTTTTTACATAATGTAGAAAATAACTTTTTATTTATATTTGTAATATACATTGGTTACAAAAAATGTATATTTCTCAGTGAAAAAAATGCTGTCCCTGCAGCTATTGCCTATGTGTCTCTGTGCGGAGACAAAATACAGGAAGTGTGGGCGGGACAATCAGGGCTCTGTTCATGTTCCTGGCTTGTCACTTAGCCTGCTGTGTGAGCCGGGGGCATGTCACAGAGAATCGGTGCACAGAGCCTTGCTTGTTCTTCCCACTCTTCCTGTATTTTGTCTCTGCACAGAGACATACAGGCAATAGCTGCAGGGACAATACAGCATTTTGTCTCCCAAAAACATACATATTTTTTAACCAATGTATATTACAAATATACATTTAATGTTGTTATCTACATTATATTAAGTTTTTGCAAATGACAGATACACTTGAAGGATAAAACAACGGGAACTTTTTTTTTTAAGACTCCGCAAACCAAACTAAGCAGCATCTGATGCTAGACTGGCTAGAGAATCACCAGTGAGAAACATAACTTTCATATTAGAAGCTGGCATAGAAAAATAAATAATATGATAAATGTATAAATGGTGCCAGCTGTATAAATCTGCCAAGAAATTATCTTGATGATCTAATTTCTCCAGCATACTCTGTTTTGTCTACCAACAGGGCTGTAGGGATCATGGTCACACGGGGTGCAAATCTGTCCAGGCCCACAGGGGAAAGGGGACCTGTCTGGGAACTCAGGAAACATGTCCCAGATCAGCAGATGAGCATGGGTTTGAACTATGTGTGCATATCATATCACCTGAGCTGGAGCTTCTAATGCAGGCACCATATATACGTATGATTCTGTCTGATCAAGAGCTTAGAGAGGAGCAGCCACAGGGAGCAGAGTTCTGCAGGAGAATGATGAAGAGGAGAGTCATTTTATTTTTTGTCCTATAGTATGGGGCAAGTGTGAGGGGCCTACTACTTTATGGGGACAGAGGGGGCATAATACTATATGAGGACACAGAAAGGGCTTAATATTGTATGGGACAGTATGGGGACCTACTACTATATGAGGAAAGTGTAAAGGGCCTACAGAAGTGGCCTAAAACTATATTGGTTAAAATGTAAAAAGAGAGCACTCTTAGAATTGCGCACACTGTATATTCCTAGCCTGGAACAATAATAGCAGATGGAAAAGGATACTTCTTAGGAAATGGCAGCATGATATTGGTGCTGACTGAACTACCCCAAGGGAAAATTAAGGAGACTTTTTTTAATTACCACAATGCATTGCGTTTCTCAGCTCAATTGCTGCTTTGCCAGCCACACAAATTGTCCACTAATAATGTTTGGGACAAGTGAGCAAGTCCTATTACAGAAGACGTGTGCAAAAAATCCCCTAGGGGGTTTCTAGTTCTATAGCAGAAGACATAACCAGAAGAGTCACTGGATGTAACTACAAAGGATAGGGGATAAGATGTCAGATCGCTGCGGTCCCGCTGCTGGGGAGCCCTGGGATCCCCGCTGTGACACCGCGCTCTCATTAAAGCACAGAGCGAGTTCCCTCTGCACGTAAAGACGGGCAGTACAGGGGCCGGAGCATCGTTATGTCATGGCACCGCCCCTCGTGACATCACAGCCCGCCCCTTTCAATACAAGTCTATGGGAGGGGGCACGGCGGTCACCACGCCCCCTCCCATAGACTTGCATTAAGGGGCGGAACCATGACGTCAACCTGCTCCATCCCCTGTATTGCCCGTCATTACGCAAAGAGCGAACTTGCGCTGTGCTGTAATGAGAGCGGGGTGCCGCAATGGGGATACCAGGGCTCCCCAGCAGCGGGACCGCGGCGATCTGACATCTTATCCCCTATCCTTTGGATAGGGGATAAGATGTCTAGGGGCGGAGTACCCCTTTAAGGACTCATTTGGGTAAACTTGTCTTGACATGCATTTACTCCATTCATCTTTGAAAATTATAAAAGAATAACCAGTGAATAAAAGACTTTGTGTTGTCCTATTCTATCAAGTTGTTAAAGCCTCTGTCCAACTATTTCAGTAAAATATCAAAAGTAAGTGACAACCATTATCCTTTCTATCACAATTCTTATAGGTTTGAAGAAACCTAGGAGGTCTTGAATGTCATTAAAAGGTGCCAACTACTGAGGACTTTTTAAGAAATGTTTCTTTATCATTTTTAACAGTTCTTGGGAATGTCAGGTCAGCTTAGTCATGAAGTAAATGATATTTTCTCTTCTAAAAAGAGACTCTAAAGACAACTCAGTACTCGTAAACTATGATGGCCTATTCTCAGAAGAGGAGAAATAAAGGACCGTTGTCTGGGACACATCAAAGATATTTTAATAGCATGCTGAGATGTCTGTCCAGTACACAGAATCACAATAACAAGGATTATGATTGAAGACAGTTTATCACATATGCAGGCAGTAAAATTTGTTTAGGTATCTCTAGGATATGTGGGTTACTCATGGGTTAAAAGTTCATTTTGGAATTGAAGGATTGAGAAGTTTTTAATCCTGTCTGTCTTGCATCTCTTGTATAAAACATAGCAATATAACCTGCTAGCGCTTGTCAACTAGATTATGAAGCATGCCAAGGAATGCTGAAGTTGAGAACAAAGGCCTATTTCAATATTTGGAAGACTAACTATGAAGCACAGATAAAACAGAGAGCCTTCTAATTGGCCAATTCCTCTCCTTCTGTGCTTACAATTACTCCTTTGTTTGCTATTATTTGACCTCTTTCTAAGAAGCAGTCGAGCACATTAGCTTTAATAAGCGTATGGTAACTAGGAGAAGGTTGCTAATTTTACATGTGTAATGTCCCAGTACAGAACATGATTCTGTGCTACACTTAGGCCCTGTCAGGTTGAGTCCCTCAGTGTCCTTGGGGCTCTCCTGCATTGTCTCCCACATAATAAAGCTAGTGTTACTATGTCTAGCCAATACAAGATTATGTATTATGTGTACCATATATGCCGGCGTATACGATGACTGGGCGTATAAGACGACCCCCAACTTTTACAGTTAAAATATAGAGTTTGGGATATACTCGCCGTATAAGACTACCCCTTCTACCGTGATGTACAGTACCTTGTAGTTCCCCCCACATCAGGTAGGCAGTATAGTTCCCCCCACATTAGGTAGGCAGCATGTTCCCCCACATTAGGTTGCAGTTCCCCCATATTAGGTTGACAGTTCCCCCACATTAGGTTGGCAGTTCCCCCACATTAGGTTGCCAACTCCCTCACATTAGTAGGCAGTTCCCCCACATTAGGTTGCATTTCCCCCACATTAGGTTGTAGTTTCCCCACATTAGGTCGGCAGTTCCCCCACAATAGTAGGCAGCTCCCCCACTTTAGGTCAGCAGTTCCCCAACAATATTAGGCAGTTCCCCCCACATTAGGTCAGCAGTTCCCCCCCCACATTAGGTCAGCAGTTCCCCCACAATAGTAGGCAGCTCCCCCCACATTAGGTCAGCAGTTCCCCCACATTAGGTCGACAGTTCCCCCACAATAGTAGGCAGCTTCCCCCACATTAGGTCGGGAGTTACCCCACATTAGGTCGGGAGTTACACCACATTAGTAGGCAGCTCCCTTACATTAGTAGACAGTCCCCCCCCCCTCCCCTCACAGACCTACAGCCTCCAGCCATATACAATGTATGGCTGGAGGCTGTATGTCTGTACTGCCCCCACAGTGTTCTGATTACCGCTCCTCCGGCCCGGGGTCACCATCTACTGCTATGGACCATAGCAGCAGTCCCGGGCCTGTAGGAGCGGTGACCGGATCACTGAAGAAGATGACGTGCGTCCTCCTGCCATTGTCCTGCGGTCCTCCTGCGTCTCTATGGTCGCAGGAGGACGTCACTGACGTCCCGTGCGTACAACCATAGAGGCGGAAAAGTGGAGGAGAACCGCAGGAGGCCGCGTACCGGTTGGGGAATGGTGAGTGACCGGCAGACATCCTATGTCCCGAAAAGATCTTTCGGGACACAGGGATGTCCGGCATAGGAAAAGCTATGATTATCTGCTCAAGTGATACTAAAAACCAAGGTGCCTCCAGCTGTTGTGTAACTGCAACTACCAGCATGCCCGGACCGGCAAAGGCTGTCCGGGCATGCTGGGAGTTGTAGTTTCACAACAGCTGGAGACACCCTGGTTTTTAGTATCAGTAATTCATTTTTATCTGCTCTGGCCGGCCCCCGCACACGGGAGCCGGCCCGGGCAGATAGTCATAAGTTTTCCTATCTCGACCCCAATACCCGGCGTATAAGATGACCCCCGACTTTTCCCAAAAAAAGTCGGGGTTAAAAAGTTGTCTTATGCACTGGAATATACGGTATATAAAGTGTAAAGGACCTTTGGAGGACCAATGTAAATGTCTAAAGGACCTTTGGAGTTATCACATGTTATGCTATCACATGTTACCTAGAGAGCACCAGTAAAACACATGACCTGCAGCTTGACCTATGGGCTTCAGTGTTGCTCACGAATATTCGCGAATATAGCACTATATATTCGCAATTACGAATATTCATTTTTTTCCACAGTACACATCACAGTGATCATCCCTCTCTGCTTCCAGCTTGTGTGGTGTAAAGAAGGCTCTAATACTACTGTGTGAGACTGGCGTGCTAGTTTTCGCATATGCAAATTTTCGCTTATGCAAATTTTTGTATATGCAAATTGTTGCATATGCTAGTTTTCACATATGCTAATTTTAGCATATGCGAATTTTCACATATGCGAAAATTAAAAGCGAATATTACGAATATGCGAATTTAGCGAATATATATGGCAAATATTCGTCCATATATTCGGGAAATATTGCGAATTCGAATATGGCCTATGCCGCTCAACACTAATGGGCTTCTAGTTCAGCCCCCCTTTATAAGGAAGGAAGGTGCTGCAATCTGCCTCTTTTGCTTTTACACTAGACCTTTGCTGAGGCACAGCAAGCACAGACGTCAAATCCAGCCTACATATGTCAGTAAGTCCAGCCAGCTATGTCTACTGTCTCTACCTACAACCAAGTCAAGTTACCAGTCAAGTCAATTATAGTCAGAATGGCTGCATGGAAGTCTGATCCAAAAGTTTTGCAACCCCAAGCAAGCTGCAGGGCCCTTTCCATGTTACTGGCCAACTGTCTGGGAATCTGGCCTAGCTGTAAAGACTTTAACAACTGTCTGACCTCAGTAAAGCCTCCGTTAACCATAACCTGTTCGTGTACTCTTCTTGCCCTGCCTTACCTTCGGATAGCGGAGATATCGTTTGGGAGGTTACCGGTTCCCAAAAACCACTCTGGCATCACGAACATTAGGGGTTAGTAATATCTTGCACCTTGGGTTAACAACATCTGCCCCATCCACCTACACCCTTCACGCCCCATGGTTACCCCACAACCCTGGGTCACCAGACATGTAAATACAGAACATGGAGCGATTGTGACATGGCAGCTTTAGAAATGGAATTGGTCAACAGAAACTTTGTTTTATTTGTTCACACTTAGCAGTAACAATGGATTTTGATATGGGTGTCAGTGAATGTCATAGTTCCCAGATTTCAATCTTTGTGATTTAACTGGTACAAAACAACATTAAAGGGGTACTCCGGTGGGAATTTTTTTTAATCACCTGGTTCCAGAAAGTTAAGCAGATTTGTAAATTACTTCTATTTAAAAATCTTAATCCTTCCAATACTTATCAGCTGCTGTATATTACAGAGGAAGTTGTATTTCTTTCTGGAGTTTTTTTCAGTCTGACCTCAGTACTCTCTGCTGACTTCTCTGTCCGTATCAGAAACTGTCCAGAGTACAAGCAAATCCCCATAGCAAACCTTTACTGCTCCGGACAGTTTCTGATAAGGACAGAGGTGTCAGCAGAGAGCACTGTGGTCAGACAAAAAAGTACTCAGAAACAAATACAACTTCCGCTGTAGTATACAGTAGCTGATAAGTACTGGAAGGATTAAGAGTTTTAAATAGAAGCAATTTAAAATCTGTTTAACTTTCTGGCACCAGTTGATTTGAAAAAAAAAATATATGTTTTCCACTGGAGTACCCCTTTAAGGATGTGAAAAGAAATAACTATAACCAGAAAGACAATGCCTTACTTATTATAGTGATGGATCTCAATCCCTTTTTAACAAAAGCTGTTCATAAACATTAAGGGTGTATTCACACGTAGAGTATCCATATTTTATGTGCTAGATTTGAAGCTGCAGATTTTATAGTTCAATGTAAACTAAATGACTAAATACAGCATCAAATCAGCAGCTTCAAATTTTTCACATGAAATATGTGCAAGATACTGTATGTGTGAATTGACCCTTAATGGGCATTACATGTTTATGTAAATAAAGCTTAAGCAATAGTAGGCTAAGTTTCCACTTGTTTTTTTCTGGCAGTTTTTGGAATACTCCCACTGCAGTTCTTGAGCCAAAGTCAGAAGTGGATCCATAAGGCTAGGTTTCCACTTGTTTTTTTTCTGGCAGTTTTTGGTATACTGCCACTGCAGTTTTTGAGCCAAAGCCGGAAGTGTATTCAAAAGGAATGGGAAATATAAAGGAAGGACTTACACTTCTCCTCCCTTATGGATCCACTTCTCACTTTGGCTCAAAAACTGCAGTGGCAGTTTTCCAAAAACTGCCAGGAAAAAAAACAAGTGGAAACCTAGCCTAAAGGAGAAGTGTAAGTCCTTCCTTTATATGTCCTATTCCTTTTGAATACACTTCTGACTTTGGCTCAAAAACTGCAGTGGCAGTATACCAAAAACTGCCAGAAAAAAACCAAGTGGAAACTTAGCCTTACATAGTTTGGATTAAAAAAGAAAAAAACATGAAAAAAGCTTCATGGCCATTACCCACAGATCAGTATAATCCTGAGCCTCTCAGATTAGTTCCCCATTCCTATAACACCTATCACTAAAACTAACATTCTTGACCAGAAAGCAAAGCAGAACTCCATGTCATCGTAACCCTACGGTAACTAGGATTTTGGGCCAGTAAATTGGGAGTCATTATACAGAAAACTAGTGAAAAGATTTACTTACTGATATGTTAAGGATTTTTTTTCTTGGTATCACATACTTTTGACAAGTTTTATATATCAGAATACCCCTTTAATTGCTGTTTAAAGCAAAACTCTGCAATTGTCCATTATATGATAGGGTATATTTACTATTGCAAATTTTCACCAAAAGACTAGCTCATACGGCCTGCTCTCCATTTCTTATGTGTTTTGGACACTTTTTATACACTTGGGGGAAGATTTATCAAAGCCTGTCTAGAGGAAAAGTTCTCCAGTTGCCCATAGCAACCAATCAGATCGCCTCTTTCATTTTTCACAGGCCTCTTTAAAAATGAAAGAAGCAAGCTGATTGGTCCTTGGTC